>NW_019156362.1:0-3590 GCF_002288905.1 Enhydra lutris kenyoni | reverse complement strand
ATCCAACATGTCATAGGCATAAAATCACTTTAAATTAGTAATTCAGAGAATCTCTCTAAATCATTGTAACTTCTTGAACTTGCTTTGTTAACAGTTGACTCTCTTTTACAATCTTCCTGTACAAATCAGTTGTTTAACTTCTGATTAACTTGCTGGGATTATACTTAAAAGAAAATCCAAAGAATACATAACATGTCAAAAACACTCCAACTGTAAGCTCCCCCTTCTATCAAGATCAGTTAGTTTTTGTTAGAGCATACTAAATATCTGGTTTCCCTTCCCCAACTATTACTTCATGGGCTTGAAGGAGAGAAAACAGAAACTTTCTGTAAATACAGACAGCTTTTTATTATAAAATAATAACATAAGGCATGGCTTAGCATCTTTAAGTCTGCAAATCACCAAATTCAAATTGCCACAAATAATCTACCACTTTAAGGTATTATAATGGATCTTTCTTTCTTTTTTTTTTTTTTTTGGATGGTGGATTATTTCTCTAGGGTATGAATAATGATAATTATATAGAGATAGAAAAATTATATAAATATTGTTATGTATATATCAGAATGAAAAATAATGCTTCTCACAAGTGCTCATTTGTTCAGAATTCAATCAGTTCCACTTACCTTAAATCAGGAGACCTCTACTCATCAGGGATAAATAGGAGGCAGGGCCCAATGTGATTAATGGTATAGAAAAGCACAAGACTACTAAATCCAGAACATCGTTTCCTCTATAGGAAATGGTACATGCAGGGTGAGAAGACAGATATAAATGCATCCATAATGCTCAAATACGTATCAGCAATAACATGCACAGAATAAAGTAAATCTACAGAGAAACAAATAAAACTAACAAAACCAAACAGACTGCAAAGCCTGAGTACCTTTTCTTAAGATCATCAGTCTTCTGTCCCATGAAACGGTCAGTTCCTTCATCAAACTGAATTTGATGCACTGGTCTTGTACTAACTCTACCTGTGGCAGATTTGGCAACTTTCATATTTGATATTATGTTACTGACACTGAAATAAGAAAAAGGTCAAGTGTATTAGAAACTGTAGCTACAGGACAGTAATAAACTTTCTTATACATGAGATTCCTATTATTTAATTCATATTTCACTTCCATGCACTATAACAGCACAAAGCATTATGTTTAAATGAAAGATTATATGTCACATGTTAATTCACATCCCACAGACCACTAAGATTTATATTTCTTTTTGAAATACAACTTTTGAAGGTATTCTTCAGAAATGTTCATTTAAAACATAAAAGTGTCACTTTGATGTGACACTATTTAAAAAAGTGTCACTTATGAAACAGTATCAGACATCTGAAGTAGTATATCAACTTCAAACCTGGCGTAAAATAATGAGATGAGAGGCAGAGTGAGGAGGTGTCAGCTAAAACATAAGGATAAGAGTAAAAGTGAAGGAAACAGGCCTGAAGATGATCATACTGTACATAAGACCAGCAAATTATTTAACAGGAAAAAATTAATATTCTCAGAGAAACTGTCTTATTCTTTTACTTGTTTTTAATCACAATACTGAATTTATCATTTCTTTTTCAGGAACAAGGAATCGTGTAACTTTGCGAAAGAAAAATTTTAACCATTCCATTGATCTTTGAAAGACTGCAATCTTACTTAACATGTCGGTTTAAAAAAAAATTACTAATATTCCACCTATGAGAAATATTTAATGTATAAATTGATATGCTGTGCACATTACTCACCAGTCACATGAAAAGAATCTATTTTGAAAAACCAGCATTACCAACAGAACTATTTGATTCACTAACCTAATTTTAGTTCTTTCTCCATCTTTCTGTGCCTTTGAGACTTCCTCATGCTGCTGAAGTTGCCTGAGCAGCTCTGACTTGGTTGTCTGCTTATCAAAAGGGAGAAAATCTGCAACAGCAGATGCCGCTGCTTCCAACTCAGAACTCACGGACTTGGTTCTAACAAAGAAAATGAAAAACAAGAAAAAAAAAAAAAAGGCATTACCTATTATGCCGTTAGTTTAGTGGAAAGTAAAATGATTCTTTTCCAGAGAAAACTTTTTTTGTCATTCAAAAAATCCATTTCTGACAAAATCAATTATTTTTAAATATTTGGCTTTTTTTAAAGTAGGCACCACACCCAGCCTGGGGCTCAAACTCACGACCCTGAGAGTCAAGATCAAGAGTCACGATCAAGAGTCACATGCTCAATCCTCAGAGCCACCCAGGTGCCCTAGGTATTGCTTTTTTGTTTTTAAGATTTTGTTGATTTATTTGACAGAAAGATACAGCAAGAGACGGAACACAGTCAGGAGTAGTGAGAGAGGGAGAAGCAGGCTTCCCGCCAAGCAAGGAGCCCGATGAAGGGCTCGATCCCAGGACGCTCGGATCAGGACCTGAGCTGAAGGCAGACACCTAATGACTGAGTCACCCAGGTGCCCCAGGATTGGTTTTATATAAACTTTAAAATGTCAAAAGTTGAAGGTAATGGATACTTGTTGAAGCACAATACTAACTCAGAACAACACATTAAAGTAATATATTAAAGTATAAATTAAGCACAATACTAACTCAGAATATATTAAATTAAATATGTATTTTATATATATTATATATTTATGTAATGGTTAAAGTAGAGAAGTGAGAAAAAAAGAGTGGCTAGGTTATAGTTTACTGGATTTTTAGATGCCAATTTATTTTAGAAACTATATATATTGCAAGCCAATATTAAAGTAGCTAAATCTATTCACATATCATGATAAATCCGTATGATGGAATAGTACTCAGCTCATGCTATTAACATGAATGAAACAATGAAAAGTTGGATTTAAAAAAAGGATGCTCTGTAATATTCCATTTATACAACTTCTAGAACAGGCAAAATTAACCTACAGTGAAAAAAAATCAGCATAGTGATTGCCTCAGGACAGAAGGCTACTGACGGGAAGAAGGAAATGAGAAATGCTCTGTGTCTTGATAAGCACGTGGGCGATGTGGGCGACATGGGCCTATGGATTTGCCAAAATCCTACAGCTAAGATGTGTATGCTTCAGAGTATGTAAATTTTACCTGGGAAAAAAAGAACCATAAATCATTATCATGATCTAGGAGGAGATGGAAAATAGGTGAAGATATAGACGACACAAGAGTGGCAAAAATATTGCTTACTGAAACTGTGTGACAGGTACAAAGGGGTTCATTACATGATTTTATGTTTTAAACTTTCCATAAGAAAAAGCTTTAAACAAAGCTCTTCCTCAGTAAATTAGGATAAGTTAATGGGAAAATGTGCCAGACATAAAAAGAGATTGTCTACATTATTACATATTAACTCACTAAGAACCGCTCTCTCAGTGAGTGGGATCCAAGTTAATGTTTTACTTTCCACATAATGATCAGTTGTCTAATATGTAAATCAAAATTCCCAAATCTCCAAGTTGCTGGGTAAAGATTTAAGGACTTCACCTAAGATATGAAAACTCTAAAATCTGACTGTGTCAAGGAAGAAAAACAGAATAAAAAAGGGAATATTACAATTAATATTACTATTAGTTAAAAAGAAATGAGCTACTTACAAAACTGT
>NW_019156361.1:0-3598 GCF_002288905.1 Enhydra lutris kenyoni | reverse complement strand
AAAAAAAAAAAAAAAAAAAAAAAAAAAAAAAAAAAAAACAAGAAAAATCTCAAACAATCTTCCTTTACATCTAAAGGAACTAGGGGGAAAAAAGTTAAAAATAGAGAAAACAACAAAGTCGAAGCCGGGAGAAAGAAAGAGAGAATACATATTAGAGCAGAAATGAATGAAATAGGGACAAAAAAATGAAAGAAAGAAAAAGAAAGAAAGAAGAAAAAAAGTACAGATCAAGAAAACTAGGAGCTGGTTACTTGAAAAGAGCAACAAAATTGATAAATCTTTAACAAGACAAGACTCATAAAAAAAGAGATAGATGATAGGAAGATAGATGATAAATAGATGGAGAGATAGATGATAAGTATTACTCAAATAAATCAAATAAAAAATGAAAGAGGAGAAATAAAAATGCCACAGAAAATGAAGAATAAGAGAATTAAAAATTATATGCCAGAAAATTAGGTAAACTAAAATAAATGGATAAATTTCTGGAAACATTTTATCTACCCAAACTGATAAGGAACACATAGAAAAATTGTACAGATCTATTACTAACAATGAAATTGTATCAGTCAACATGAAACAAAAGTTCAGGGCCAGATGCCATCACAGGTAAATTCTACCAAACATATTTTTTTCCTTTTTTAAAAAAATTATTTTTATTTTTTAGAAACATACAAAGTATTATTAGCCCCAGGGGCAAAGGTACCCTGCCCAATGTCCATAACACCACCACCATCTCACTATCCCCCTTCCGCCAGCCACCGTCATTTTGTTTTGTGAGATTAAGAGTCTCTTATGGTTTGTCTCCCACCCTTCCTACCTCCCCAAACCCCCCACATTGCATCTCCACTTCCTCATATCAGAGAGATCATATGATAGTTGTCTTTCTCCGATTGACTTATTTCCCTAAGCCTAATACCCTCTAGTTCCATCCATGTCGTCCCGAATGCTAAGATTTCATTTCTTTTGATGGCTGCATAATATTCCATTGTATATATACACCACTTCTTCTTTATCCATTCATCTGTTGATGGACATCTAGGTTCTTTCCATAGTTTGGCTACTGTGGACATTGCTGCTATAAACATTCAGGTGCATGTGCCCCTTCGGATCACTATGTTTGCATCTTTAAGATAAATATCTAGTAGTGCAATTGCTGGGTCATAGGGTAGCTCTATTTTCTACTTTTTGAGGAAACTCCATGCTGTTTTCCAGAGTGGTTGCACCAGCTTGCATTCCCACCAACAGTGTAGGAGGGTTCCCCTTTCTCCGCATCCTCACCAGCATCTGTCATTTCCTGGCTTGTTAATTTTAGCCATTCTGACTGGTGTGGTATCTCATTGTGGTTTTGATTTGTATTTCCCTGATGCCGAGAGATGTGGAGCACTTTTTCATATGTCTGTTGGCCATCTGGATGTCTTCTTCACAGAAATGTCTGTTCATGTCCTCTGCCCATTTCTTGATTGGATTATTTGTTCTTTGAGTGTTGAGTTTGCTAAGCTCTTTATAGATTTTGGATACTAGCCCTTTATCAGATATGTGGTTTGCCAATATCTTCTCCCATTCTGTCAGTTGTCTTTTAGTTTTGTTAACTGTTTCCTTTGCTGTGCAGAAGCTTTTGATCTTGATGAAGTCCCAATAGTCCATTTTTGCCCTTGCTTCCCTTGCCTTTGGTGATGTTCCTAGGAAGAAGTTGCTGCGGCTGAGGTCCAAGAGGTTGCTGCCTGTGTTCTCCTCAAGGATTTGGATGGATTCCTTTCTCATATTGAGGTCCTTCATCCATTTTGAGTCTATTTTCATGTGGTGTAAGGATATGGTTCAATTTCATTTTTCTGCATGTGGCTGTCGAATTTTCCCAACACCATTTGTTGAAGAGGCTGTCTTTGTTCCATTGGACATTCTTTCCTGCTTTGTTGAAGATTAGTTGACTATAGATTTGAGGGTCTATTTCTGGGCTCTCTATTCTGTTCCATTGATCTATGTGTCTGTTTTTGTGCCATGCTCTCTTGATGACGACAGCTTTGTAATAGAGCTTGAAGTCCGGAATTGTGATGCCGCCAACTTTGGCTTTCTTTTTCAATATTCCTTTGGCTATTCGAGGTCTTTTCTGGTTCCATATAAATTTTAGGATTATTTGTTCCATTTCTTTGAAAAAATGGATGGGATTTTGATAGAGATTGCATTAAATGAATGGAGTGCTTCAGGTAGCATAGACATTTTCACAATATTTGTGTTGGGTCTGCGGTTCCGGGAATGCAGGAGGAACAAAAGAAATGACCACCGGGGCTGCCATCTTCCAGTCCCCTCCCCCTCCTTCCTTAACCCTAGACTCTCCCTCCAAAAGGGTGTATGCCCAGGTCACGTCTCCATAGGTAACCCAATACCTATGCTGGAAACAGGAGTATCAGGAGCCCTCACCCCATACCTTCCAATCACCAAATATGGATGTGAGCCCATGCCCTACCTTGGCCCAATAAAAGACCCTCGCCAACTCCCTCCCAGTGCGACTTCCCCCACTCCCCTTTTCGGAGTCGAGGAACCTCGCCCAAGGGTGCCCACCTCCTCCCAGTGCAACTTTCCTGGCTGCCCTTCTCCTGTGCCCTGAAACTTCACCAGAGAGTGCCTTTAATAACTCTTGCCTTGCGCCTAACTTGCCTGGTGTTGTGTTTACCTTGCCAGCAAAACCTTACAATTTGTTCTTCCAATCCATGAGCATGGAAACTTTTTCCATTTCTTTGTGTCTTCCTCAATTTCTTTCACGAGTACTTTATAGTTTTCTGAGTATGGATTCTTTGCCTCTTTGGTTAGGTTTATTCCTAGGTATCTTCTGGTTTTAAGTGCAATTGTAAATGGGATTGACTCCTTAATTTATCTTTTTTCTGTCCTGTTGTTGGTGTAAAGAAATGCAACTGATTTCTGTGCACTGATTTTATATCCTGACACTTTACTGAATTCCTGTACAAGTTCTAGCAGATTTGGAGTGGAGTCTTTTGGGTTTTCCACATATAGTATCATATCATCTGCAAAGAGTGATAGTTTGACTTCTTCGTTGCCGATTTGGATGCCTTTAATTTCTTTTTTGTTGTCTGACTGCTGAGGCTAGGACTTCTAGTACTATGTTGAATAGCAGTGGTGATAATGGACATCCCTGCTGTGTTCCTGACCTTAGTGGAAAAGCTCTCGGTTTTTCACCATTGAGAATGATATTTGCGGTGGGTTTTTCATAGATGGCTTTGATGATATTGAGATATGTGCCCTCTATCCCTACACTTTGAAGAGTTTTGATCAGGAAGGGATTCTGCACTTTGTCAAATGCTTTTTTCAGCATCTACTGAGAGTACCATATGGTTCTTGTTCTTTCTTTTATTAATGTATTGTATCACATTGATTGATTTGCAGATGTTGAACCAAGCTAGCAGCCCTGGAATAAATCCCACTTGGTCGTGGTGAATAATCCTTTTAATGTACTGTTGGATCCTATTGGCTAGTATTTTGGTGAGAATTTTCACATCTGTGTTCATCAAGGATATTGGTCTGTAATTCTCTTTTTCGATGGGATCCTTGTCTGGTTTTGGGATCAAGATGATGCTGGCCTCAT
>NW_019156360.1:1683-3598 GCF_002288905.1 Enhydra lutris kenyoni | reverse complement strand
AATGTACAGAGTATTAGAATCAGGAAGTGAATTCCTCAAAGTCATCGAGGATCAGTTAAAAATTCAGAAAAATTCATTGGAATTCTGGGACATAGGAACAAAGGTTGAAAATCCTCTTGATGAGAGTGTAAGGACCTATCGAGAAACTGTCCCTGCTCCCCTTCCCCCAGGGGATTCACTTCGAGACAAGTCCCTGGAACCAGCTTCAGGTAACAAAGCCCAGATACAAAGGTGGGTCAGGCCAGGTGGAGACATCCGATCAGTGGGGGGGATGCATACTGTCTCCCTGGTTACCAAGGAGTGTGAGCGCCGCCCTGCGGGCGCCAATCCCAATCAAGGTGTAATAGGCTGTTTCAAATATCTAGGAGGTCAATTGTAACTGAATTGGTCACCTAGCATCACTAAGGAGTTTCCTGCGTGTGTTACAATCTCATTGGCCACCTGTGCGTGGCCAGGCCCGACCGCATGGCCTTTGCCCTTGAAAGCTAGTCTGTGAAACAGACAAGGGTCGCCCTCTCTTGGAAGATGTGAGCCCCGAACGTTCGGTGAGATTCTGGATGCTTGGCGCGAAATAAAGCTTTGCTTGACCTTCGCTTTCTCTCAGTCTCGCTCCTTTAATCACGGACCCATTATTGGGGCCTAAGAGAGAGCACCAAAACGAGGACTTCATCTATGCCTAGACTTTATACAGCCTCTACCCAGCATGTCTCCACCCAGAGAACCTTCAGAGATGACTCAGGGGGAATGTATGACCTAAATCAAGGGGATGTCCAATAGGTTCCTATGTTACCTAGGTTAAGAGAACAGGTTCCTAGATTGGATGATCGGTATTATAATGTTTGTAAGGCAGACTTTGACCAAGCGGTGCTAAACGACGCGAATTTCCTCATGGAACATAAGAGCCTAAAACGCTCTTCCAGACTGATGTAGCCTAAAGACGAAGGAGGACATCAGAAGTGTTCTGGAAGATACAATAGGAAAACATTTTTTAGGGTCTGGGGGAGGTGGCAGAGATGAGTGGAACAGGACGCCCAAAACGGGAAGCACCAGAAAGTTGGGGAAGTTGGACTCTACTCCTTCAAAGCTTAAAAAAGAACAAAAAATCTGGCCCACCACCTGACAAGACTAAACCTATGAAAGGCTCTGTCGAGTTACCAGCTAAGGAACTGTATCCAAATCTAGATAGGATAACTAGGAATCCAGAAAGAAATGTAGGTCACTTCAAAACAATGAAAATCCTGGAACAGAAAGATTCCAAGGAGAAAACCATCAGTCAAGAAACACATGAAAAGATTCCTAACATCCTCAGTGACCACAAAAGAGCAGAGGAGAAAACACAAGGTGTTAGTGTTAACACAGAGTAGGCAGACCCAAGAAGTGTTGCTGAATCCAACGGGTTGAAGAGTGAAAAACTGATGGAATCATGGATTGGGGCAGCTGGGTGGCTTCCTTGTGCAGCATCTGTTTTCTGCTGGGGTCCTGATGCCAGGGTCTTGGGATCAAGCCCTGCCTGGGGCTCTCTGCTTAGCAGGAAGCCTGCTTCTCCCTCTCCCACTTCCCCTGCTTGTGCACCCTGTCTACTTGTGCTCCCTCTCTCTGCCTGTCTCTCTCCCTGCTTGTGATCTCTGTCTGTCAAATAAATAAATAAAATATTTTAAATAAATAAATAAATAAAACAGATGAACTGGAGTTAGACAAAAGTTTAATAATTATTGTATAACTCCAAGGTAGGGAGTAACCCCTTGACATGTCCAAAGCCATCACCTTCAATACCATCTGTAGCTCAAGACAAAGGAAAATTTTGGGGGGAGGGCGTCAGTTATAGAGGTGACTAGGAAAAGACCAGTAAACAAGGCTGAAGTTGTTATGCATATTGAGATTTCTGGACTGTTGAGTCCTTCCCCTTTTCCTGGCA
>NW_019156360.1:0-1501 GCF_002288905.1 Enhydra lutris kenyoni | reverse complement strand
TGAAGAAATCAAATCGTTATTAGAATTAGTTCATTTTCTACATAAGCTTTTGACAATGTGGACATAAAACTGCCTTCATCTAATCCTTAGTGAAGTTTTTCTGCTGCTAATAAAAGAGCACATCAACAGCTATTGCTTTTGTGTGTGTGTTGTTTTGTGCACAGGGAAATTTAGGGTTTAACGTGAGTGAAATTCATTTAGAAGAGTTCTTTGACCTCAATGAAAATGTATGCATCTCAGTGATCTAATAACAATCTTTTGCAACTGCTAATGATAAGTCATCATCTTTGGAAGCAACTGGTGATGTAAATTACCACAAAGAGAACTCCAATACGGAAAAAATAGAGCCCCAATTAGGACAGTTGCTCAAGAAACAGGATCTTCACGAGAAAGAAAGTGTTCCAGAGAATGAACAGTCTTTACAGGATAATATGCTTTTCTACATCTTGGAAGAGCAATATGTATTCTAATATGTATTCTACATATTGGAAGAGCTAATATATATATATATATATATATATATATATATATATATATGAGCATATAGGTAGAAATCCTACGTTTTAACATCAAAATCTGGAGAGTAGGAACACTTATTGATATCTCAAGGACAAGATGGTTTTCCTTTAGGCCACTCATTCACAAAGCAGATGTACAAGGCATGCGTGGTGGGCCATAAATCATACTTGCGGTTTGAGCAAAGTTTATATATAGTCATGCTGACTTAGAAAGAAGTCTAAAATGGATTCCTTAGAGAGATTTTCTTTCATCACAATCTTAAAAAAAAAACTACTTTCAGGGGGCTGGCTCAGTTGGAAGAGCATATACCTCTTGATTTGCAGTTCATGAGTTTGAGCCGCATATTGGGTGTAAAGATTACTTACATACTCGCTTACAGAAATACAAAATAAGTAAATACACACATGGGTACACAGAAAAAAAACCTCAAAGAACACTTCTGCTTTCTTTTGAACTGGTTACTGATGTTTCTTCAGCAAAATTGTCTGAATTTTCATGTGGTCCGTGACATTGCTGAACCCCATGGTAGATAGTACATGGCATCAAATTGTTGTACAAATGAAATACTCACCATCAACTTGCTTTAGGAACAGAAATTACCTATTCACTTTTTCATTAAAGATGAATTTCTTCCACTTTAGCTCATTGCTCCTAAAAATAATTTTTGGCAAAGTTTAAAGAAGAAAGATATTCCGAGACAAATCAAGTAGTTGCACGTTTAAACAATATAATATATGGTCAAGCCACTCCAGCAAGAGCATGTAAATTATTCATTATATGCTGTGTGGCAGCCTCAATTTCATGCTCTTACTTCATGCACAACCCATTGGTAATTCTCAAGTTCCTCACTATCTCCACCTACTGGTCACTTGGTGTATATTATTGCACGCGGCAGCCCATGGAAAGAACCCTATCAGTATTTACTGGCTGCTTTCGACCAACAAATAACCTGCCACCAGGATATGAATGTGTAAGCGGTCCT
>NW_019156359.1:0-3598 GCF_002288905.1 Enhydra lutris kenyoni | reverse complement strand
ATATATGTAGGGCTGAGCATTGCACTGAAAGTTTTTGGACATGTTTGCTTCCATATTAGCTTGTCAAACTTTTTCCATTCAGTTTCTGAGTTTTAGGGGATCTCTCGACCTCAAACTTTTGACATTATTGTATTTTCTCTTTCCTTCTGTCTTAACCTGACACTTCATGTTCTACTGTTTCCACCCAGTGAAACAGTTGTTGTTGACAGCCTATTTTTCCCACCTACTCCACTCCCAGAGTTTTGTTTTACAGCTACAATTAAGTCTACACAACAGTGACCAGCTGTTTGAAAGTCAAAGTTTCCCCTGTCATCTCTTATTCGGGGAAGCTCACCTTCAAAGGAGTCCTAGTGATGGAATCAGGACTCTCTGAGTGTTCTATATTGAATACTCTTTTTCTACTGCCTGCATACATGGGCACCCTAGCTGAATAGAAAGTACTTGCACAATGAGTTTTTACTGAGTCTCAAAAATAGAGTGCCCTAGCAGGGAAATACAAATCAAAACCACAGTGAGATACCACCTCACATCAGTCAGAATGCCTACAATTAACGACTCAGGAAACAATAGATGTTGGCAAGAATACAGAGAAAGGGGAACCCTCTGACACTCTCGGTGGGAATGCAAACTGGTGCAGCCACTCCGGAAAACAGTATGGAGGTTCCTCACGAACTTAACATCCCTAAATCCTAGATGACTCCTCTGTGTGTGAGTTGCTTTCCTTGCTGTTTTGATTAGTCATAAGGACCACATTTCACTGGGATCGAGTCCCCCATCAGACTCCCTGCTCAGTGGGGAGCTTGCTTCTCCATCTCTGACTCCTCCCCACTTATACTCTCTGTCTCAAATAAGTAGGTAAAAACTTTAAAAAAAAAAAAAAAGAACCACTGAGATATCAACTCACACCTGTCAGAATTGCTAAAATCAAAAATATAAGAAACAAGTGTGGACAAGGCTGTGGAGGAAAGGGAACCCTCTTGCCATATTGGGGGGAACACAAACTGGTGTAGCCACTGTGGAAAATGGTATGGAGATTCCTCAAAAAGGTAAAAACAGAACTACCCTACCATCCAATAATCCTACTATTGGATATTGACTCCCAGAAATACATAAACACTAATTAGCAGGAAGACATTCATAACCAAATTATGGAAAGAGCCCGGATGTCCATCCGCAGATGACTGGTGAAGACAATGTGGCATATTTCTACCATGGAATGTTATTCAGCCATAGAAAAGAATAACGTCTTGCCATTTGAAATGAGACAGATGGATCTAGAGTGTATTATACTAAGTGAATTAAGTCAGTCAGAGATAGATAAATAGCATATGATTTCACTCGTATGTGGAACGTAAGAAACAAAATATATAAGCAAAAGAAGAGGGAGAGAGACAAACCAAGAAACAGACTCTTGAGGATAGAGAACAAAGTGGTGGTAGCCCGAGGGGAGGGGGGCCACGGAATGGGTGAAGGTGATGGGGGTTAAGAGGTGTACTTGTGTGAATGAGCACTGGGCAATGTATGGAAATGTTCAATCACTACATTATACCCCTGAAACTTATGTTAACACTGTTAAGATAACTATACTGAAATTCAAGTTTCAAAGAAGTAAAACAATTTTTAAAAGATGGAGCACTGCTTGATAGGTTCCTTTGACTTGACCTCATGGCATTCATCTGAGGTTGTATTCCTCTAACCAAACACAGGAAGCTCAAGTTCATGGCTCAGTGATGGATGATACCCACCATGGATGTGTGCAGTGGTGTTAAATGACATAGAATCGGAGGCTGAGAAGAGAGAAACAGGCAGGCAGGGGAAAGTGATGCCCTGAAACATATCCTCACTTTCTCAGCACAGGATCCCTCCTAGATCTGATGAGCCAAAGACTTATAAGACGTTTCTGTAGCACCAATAAAGGAAATTGTCAACTTTTAGCGTTTGTGGGTTCTGCTCCTGGGCTCCCCAAAGAAGCAATGCTTTCACATTTGCCAAAAGTCAAAAGGAGTCCACAGAAACTCAAAGAAGGGGCTCTCTCTCTACATCGAGCACACAATGTACATTTGCTTGATAAAAGAAAATAACCCAAAAGGAGCATTTGGGAAAAGAGAAGAAAAAGGAAGATATTTCCCTGGTTCCCATGACATTAAAGTCATACAGCCCTGCATATAGTAGAAGCTTAACATGGGGAACTGCAGTGTCTTTCTACAATGTCTTTTGTTTAACAATTTACAACTTTTTATGTAAAAAAATGGATATACCCCAACACAAAAGTTCCTTTGTCAGAACACTCTCTTCTTTGTGAACTGCCTATCCCACACAGCTGTCCTAATCTGGGCTCAAGTAAAACTGGCTTTTTTTTTTTTTTTTCCCAAAATTCTAAAGGGTTGTTCGTTGTGCATCGACGGCATCAATCTCTTCAATTTAGTGGTTGGACTTGCTCGAGTTGATGGTGCATGGGTTTGGCCAGGTGGCACTGAGCATTCACAGTAGAGGACAGAGGACTGGAGCAACCACTTCTGAAAGCTTATCTTCACCCCCACTCCATGCCAGTCTCCAAGCACACTGCATAACGATATTACTCTGTGAGATTCAGCAAGGACTTTTTTTTTTTTCATTTCAAGTTTTTACTTAAATTCCAGTTAGTTAAAATAGAGTATAATATTAGCTTCAGGAATAGAATTTAGTGATTCATCACTTCCATATAACACTCATCCCAACAAGTGCCCTCCTTGATGCCCATCATCCATTTAATCCACGCCCTTGCCTACCTCCCGTCCAGTGATCATCAGTTTATTCTCTAGAGTTAAAAGTCTGGTATATGGCTGGCCTTTCTCTTTTCTTCCTCCCCATGTTCATCCGTTTTGTTTCTTTAATTCCTTAGGTGAGTGAAATCCTATGGTATTTGTCTTTCTCTGAATGACTTATTTCTCTCAGCATCATACACTCTAGCTCCACCCACATCATTGCTACAATGGATACATGAATTCAGTAATGTTGCAGGATGTAAAGTCAATGTACATAAATTGGCTGCATTTCTATACACCAATAATGAAGCAGCAGAAAGAGAAATGGAGGAATGATCCCATGTACAATTGTACCAAAGGCCGTAAGACACCTAGAATATAATTAATCAAAGACGTAAAACATCTCTACTCTGAAGACTACAGAACACTTATAAAAGAAACTGAGCAGGACAAAAAGAAATGGAAAAACATCCCACGCCCATGGACTGGAAAAACAACTATTGTGAAAACGTCTATAGGACCCAAAAGAATCTACACATTTAATGCAATCCCTATTGAAATACCACCAGCATTTTTCACGGACCTAGAACAACAATCTTTTTTTTTTCTTTTCAGTGTTCTAGAATTCATTGTTTATGCACCACACCCAGTGCTCCATAGAAAAAACAATCTTAACATTTTGATGGAACCACAAAAAACCCTGAACAGCCAAAGCAATCCTGAAAAGAAATGCAAACCTGGAGGCATCAGATTCCACACTTAAAGCTACAATACAAAGCTTCAGTCATCAAGACAGTATGGTACAGACACAAAAACAAACACATACATCAATGGAACAGAATAGAGACCCCAGA
>NW_019156358.1:0-3599 GCF_002288905.1 Enhydra lutris kenyoni | reverse complement strand
TGGGCAGGACCCCTGAGATGGAAAAGAGCACTCTTCCCTTCCCCCAGTAAAACACCAAAGTATTGGGAGCCTGGCAGAATCACCAGAAAGGGACAATATCCCATGGACCCATGTGCTCACCCGTCCATTCCGAGAACATCCTACGTATACAGTCCAGAGAGAAAAGCCTCTGCTACTGCCTCGCAGGCACCCGAGTTACAAATCCTGAGGAGCTGCTTTCAGGGTCTGCACATCGGGCCTGCCATAACCCCACCCCTAATTCTTCCCCGAGTTGCTGTCTGAAGACTTCGTTCCCAAAGCCTTGACCACATGCCCTCCAGGATGGGACCCCCAGAACCACACCGCATCACTGGGCCTGCTCTCCCGAGGAAACTCTGCCCGTCTCACTTGCCCAAACCATCCAAATGGGAGAAACCTGCAAGGCGCCTGAACCCACCCCAATTTCATAGGCCTCTCTGGATAAATGGGCAGTATGAGACACCGTCAGCACCTACATCCAGGAAGACACGCACGTCAATGGGCCTGAGTCCGAAGATTCAACCTGACATGCCCCTAGGACCTCATCCAAAACCTAGCTTAGGTTTAAAGGCCTCTGTACCTCCGGCCTGTTCTGGAAAACCAACATATGGCTCAACGTGTGGTCCCTCAGCCATACAGTAGAACCCCTCTGGTCCCGAGAAGGAAACTTTGCTCTTGGGAACGGGGTCCCACCCACAGGCTAGGAGGTTCCTGCATAGCCCCAGAGCTACCGCTACATTCTAAGGTCTCCCTGGACACCAAGCAGCATTGTGACCCGTCAGACTGAGAACCTCCGACAACTCAGATCCCTTGGAACAGTGAAGCAGAGCCACTAGATCAAAGCTGCCCTGTTCCTAGGCTTCAGTGGTAACGGAGGTGGAGTTTCCAGGCATCAATTCAGAGAGCTCTGGTATCGAATCTTTCCATATGGGGTCCCTAGAGCCCTCTAACTGGACGTGCCCTGTCCCGCAGAAGAACACCTTGCTGTTTGGAGCAGCTCACAAGCTCCAGCTTGGGAAAGCCACCAAAGCTTCTTGAGGCCGCACGAGCATTCGTGGGCCATCATGGATACAAATTGCAGCGTGAGCAGACATCTCACACTCGATCGTCCTCAGGTGCTTGAGATCTCGAAACAGACGCTGCACATTGCAACTGTTATGGCCTCGGCACTGAACATAACCATAGCTTTGTTTTCAGACTTCCATCCTCACACACCTTGCCAGCAGGCCGTCCATATTGGGAATTCTGGAAAAACAAAGCTGCCTACTGACTGCCCACGGAACAGAAGAAATGCCCTACGGGTCTGCCCAGAATCCCCAGATGAGTGTCCAGCTGCATGGCCCTCAAGGGCACGCTGATATCTTAGGCCGCCCTGTGAACTGATGCTCTGTGTGACACAGCCCGAGCACCGGCCTCCTGTCAGCCAGCCACATAGCGCAACCCATATCCTGCACGTGGGCTCTGTTTTGGTCAGAGCCCGTCATCTCCTGCGAACCTGGGAATGCAGGTATCTGACCCCAGAAGGTAGCGCAAATCCCTGCCTATGGGGAACCTGAATCACATCAGAGTACTCCTCCTTCCTCATGGCAGGAATGTGGATGTGGAGATGGTTGTAGTACTCTGGAGTGGGAGCCAGCTACATGGACCATGAGACCACGCCCACTCCGGAGGGCCAGCTGGGCACAAGCAGGCATTGTGACCCTCAGCCTGAGACCCCTTTAAAGCACACACTGATGGGGGCTGGACCAGGAAGCCAGAGAGCTGGCCTCTCGTGTCTCTTGGGCCAAACCCTAAACCTTGGTGGGGTTGTCCAGGTCATGTGACCCACAACCCCACTCTGGAATCCTTGTTTGGGAGGGACCCCTGACGTGGAATACAGCACTCTTCCTTTCCCCCAGAAAGACAGCAAACTCTTGGGAGCCGGGGAAAAACCCCAGATAGGAAGAACCTCCCATGGACCCATGTAGCAACCCTACCAATCCGAGGCCATCCTGGATATAGAGTCCAGACAGAAAAGCCTCTGCTACTGCTCCCAGGCATCCGAATTGAAAATCCTGAGGAGTTGCTTTCAGGGTCTGCAGATCGGGCCTGCCATAACTTCGTTCCTAAGTCTTCCCAAGTTGTTGTCTGAAGACTTGGTTCCCAAGCCCTGACCACATGCCCTCCAGGATGGGACCTCCAGAACCAAACAGCATCCCTGGGCCTGCTCTCCCGAGGGAACTCTGCACATCTCAGTTGCCCAAACCTTCCAGAATGGGAGAAAGCTTCAAGGCACCTGAACCAACACAATTTCATAGGCTGCTCTGGAAAAAATGCGCAGTCTGACTGACACACCTTCAGCACCTACCTGCAGGAAGAAACGCACATCAATGGACCTAGGTTGAAGATTGAAACTGACATGCCCCTAGAACCTCGTCCAATACCTAGCTTAGGTTTCTTGGCCTCTGTCCTTCAGGCCTGTTCTGGAAAACCAACTTATGGCCCAACGTGTGGCCCCTAGCCATACAAGAGAATCCCTCTGGTCTCGAGAAGGAAACCTTGCTCTTGAGAACGGGGACCAACCCTCAGCCTAGGAGTTCCTTCATGGCCCCAGAGCCACAGCCACATTCTAAGGTCTCCCTGGACACCAAGCAGCATTGGGACTGGTCAGACTGAGAACTTCTGTCAACTCTGATCACTTGGAACTTCGAACCAGTGGCAGCGGATCAAAGCTGCCTTGTTCCTTGGCTGCTGTGGTAACGCAAATTGGGGTTTTCCAGGCATTCATTCGGAGAGCTCTGCTGTCGAATCTTTCCATGTGGGAGACCTCTAAGCTGACTTCCCCTGTCCCGCAGAAGGACACCTTGTGGTTTGGAGCAGCTCACAAGCTCCAGGTTGGATAAGCCTTCAAGTCTATTGAGGCCACCCGAGCATTCGTTGGCCATCATGGATAAAAATTCCAGTGTGAGCAGAAATCTCACCTTCGCCCATCCTCAGGTGCTGGAGATCTTGAAACAGCTGATGCACATTGGAACTGTCATGCCCTCGGCACTGAACATAACCATAGCTTGTGTTTTCAGATTTCGATCCTCACAAGCTCTGCCAGCAGGCCCTCCACCTTGGGAATTCTGGAGTCACAAAGCTGCCTTCTACCTGGCCAACACAAAGAAGAAATGTCCTACAGGTCTGCCCAAAACCCCCAATGAGCGTCCAACCACACGGCCCTCAAGGGCACACTGATATCATAGGTCGCCCTGTGAACTAATGCTCTGTGTAACACAGCCCGAGACCGAATCTCCTGTCGGCCAGCCAGATAGCGGGACCCATATCCTGCAGGTGGGAACTGCTTTGGTCCGAGCCCGTTATTTCCATCCAATTGGGTATGCAGGTATCTGACCCCAGAAGGTAGTGCAAAACCCTGCCCTTGTGTGTACCTGAAGTACAACAGAGTACTCATCCTTCCCCATGGCAGGAAAGTGAATGTTGAAAAGGTTGTACTACATTCCGAGTGGGAGCCACCTGTATGGCCCATGAGACCACGCCCACTCAGGAGGCGCAACTTGGCACAAACAGGCATTGTGACTCTTAGCCTGAGACCCCTT
>NW_019156357.1:0-3601 GCF_002288905.1 Enhydra lutris kenyoni | reverse complement strand
TTCTGTGCTAGCTGTGATGAGGATTACTCAGGGCTTTCTGCCTTACACTGAGTAGCTAGAGCCTGCAGTGATTTTGAGTTTTCATTTCCTCTCCTCTTTGTCTCTTTTCTCTTGCTTTATGTTGTCTTATTTTACTGTTACCTGTTCGTGGCATTTCCACTCTCTCTTTCCATGTGCTGTTTGCTAGAATACCAAACAAGTGATTTAGTTAAACTTGTATTTAAGCTAAGAGTTCAGGGGCTCTAAATAAGAGCCTCTCATATAAATAAAGTACATTTTGCTGTTTGAATTTAAAACTTCTTGTCAGAGGCCTTTTTTGCTTACTTCCCCATTTTTAGATCTGTTCTAATGCTCTGAGACCACCCAAAAGCTGAATGTGGATGGATGAGGGGTGTGTGTGATTAGACCTCGTATCCAGTCTACAGTGACTTTCTCATTTAAATCCATTTCCTTTGGGGCGCCTGGGTGGCTCAGTGGGTTGAGCCTCTGCCTTCGGCTCGGGTCATGATCTCGGCATCCTGGGATCGAGCCCCACGTCGGGCTCTCTGCTCAGCAGGGAACCTGCTTCCTCCTCTCTCTCTCTCTGCCTGCCTCTCTGTGTACTTGTGATCTCTCTGTCAAATAAATAAATAAATAAATAAATCTTTAAAAAAATAATAAATCCATTTCCTTTTGTTTTGTTTTGTTTTACAAGAGAACCATGGGTATTTATCAAATACAGAAGTACTAAGTCAGCCACCACTACAACTCCCAGAGCTTCACATACATCCTCCCTTTAAGCCGAAGATTATCCCAGTTTAGTGGGAAGGAGGAAACCAGTTCAAAGAGAATTCAAACCCTGTTTGAAACTAGCCCACAGCCTATACACCAGACTATAACCACCACGAGGCCAGCTTCAGTGCTCCTTTTCCTCCTTTCACGACCACCAAGACCAGCGTTCAGATCTAATGGGAAAGAGAGCCAGAGGGTCATCCATTCCTTTTTAAACTACATAATTTTCTGTATTTTAGTAGCAATTTTTTCCTTTATTTAAAACCCATACTGCAATGATTATTAATATATAGTACCTCAGAACCATTTTTTTTTTTAAGATTTTATTTATTTATTTGACAGAGAGATAGAGAGCACAAGTAGGCAGAGCAGCAGACAGAGGGAGAAGGAGAAGCAGGCTCTCCGCTGAGGAGGGAGCCCGATGTGGGGTTCATTCCCAGGACTTTGGGATCATGACCTGAGCCGAAGGCAGCCGCTTAATGACTGAGCCACCCAGGCGCCCCCACCTCAGAGCCATTATAAACAATTACAAAGCAAATTCTTTTTTAGTTTCCCTTCTCAACATTTCTGGAAAATTACCTTCTGGACTTTTTTTTTTTTTTTTTACAATGTGAGAAACTTAATTTCTTTATGTAATTGAAAATTGGTTATTTCAAATGTATTTCCTCATGCTGCAGTATCACTACCAAAAGGAACAGCAGATAACTAGTCATCTTCCTACTTGCAGACAAAGGTATTCCTGAATCACGTCCCTCAAAAATGTTACTTTTCACTTTTTAAATGAATAGGAGAAAGAAGAGGTACCTCTGTAACACCTCCTCAAAGATACTATTCATGTGTTCTCTTTGAACTTTATAGTTAACAGGCCTATTAAGACAACAAACAGAAATGCTTTTAGAAACCGGGATAAAATGGAAGTTGTAAGGCAGTGTTTCACACTGTGTGTAAATAGCCCAGTGATGTGCCCAGTACTGAGACGGTATGACTGAGTGTTAAATAACTTTGAATCACATGATGTAAAAGCTCTTTCCTCTCTAATCCTCCTTCAGCTATTTTGATTACATCTGGGAGAAGTTCTCAGTTTTAACACCTTTTAAACACTTGCAAATGTCTCTTTTTTTCCCTCTCTCTCAAAGATTTTATTTATTTACATATTTATGAGGTGGCTCGTTAGTGCAGTAGGTAGTGTGTCAGTCTCATATTTACATATTTATGTATTTATTATTTATGTGAAAGACAGACTGTGAGAGAGAGCACAAGCAGGACAGAAGGAGGAGAGGGACAAGCAGGCTCCCTGCTTAGCAGCCTCCCCCACAGTGAGCAGGTGGGGGTGGGGGTACTTCATGTGGAGCTCCATGTGGGACTCCATGTGGGACTCCATGTGGGACTCGGTCCCAGGACTCTGGAATCATGACCTGAGCTGAAGGCAGATGCTTAACTGACTGAGCCACCCAGGCGCCCCCCCAAATGCCTCTAACAAAGAGGCAGAAGGCCTGTGTCACACTCAGACTGGAAGCAGTAACTATAACCATGACATTTTTAAAATTTATATCCCATTTATCCTTGTAGTCATTTCTGTTTCCAGGAAGTAATACTGATTTCCCTTTAGAGCAAATTTATTTAACAAAAAAAAAAAAAAAAGGTCCATTTAAAGAAAAATATTTAGTGAATAATGGTAGGTCTCTGTGCCTATATGGGAGAATTGTAAGAATGTTAACCAAATACCTGACACTTCTGACCCTGCCTTGAAGTACTTCAGCTATTCCATCTCAAGAAACAGCCTCAGGGGATGCCTGGTTGGCGCAGTTGGTTAAGCGCAGTTGCTCGGTGACCGACTCTTAATTTCAACTCAGGTCAGGATCTCAGGGTCTGTGGGATGGAGCTCCACTTCAGGCTCTGTGCTCAGCGGGGACTCTGCTTCCTCTTCCTCTGCCCTGTTCAGGCATGTGTGCACGTGCGCGCACTCTTTCTGTCTCTTTCTCTCAAATAAGTAAATCTAAAAAAAAAAAAAAAGAAAGAAACAGCTTCAGAATTCATGGATGAGAGTCTGTACAAAGTGACAATTGAAGGAAATGGCTTTAGGGGTGAGAGCCTATCCACATACTGTGCCTGGGACAGTGCAGGGTGGCATGACGAGACATGGTTTTGTGAGTATGTATGTAATTCAGTCATCAGAGGAACCAAAGGAATACTTTAAATGGCATTGTGCCCTGAAAGCACTTTGTTTAAAAAGACATTTTTGTTGTGGGTTCACAGAAAATTGCACCCAGTGGTTTATAAGATTTACAAAATGCCCAACAACTGAGATTTTCAGTGTCTCTTCTACTTTTTTCAGTCCTCTCTTTGATACCTAATTGTTCCAGCCAATACATTTATTTACATATCTTTATTTTATGAATAAAGTAGAAAGCAAATATATATATATATATATGCACATATATGTATATCTATTTTTATACATATGCATTTTCTCATGTTTTTTTGTTATCTCATAAAACATTTCTCTTGGTTACAGAAAATAAATGTTTAAGTTAGAGCAATAGGTTAAAAGCATATGTATATCTATATAGAACATAGGAGAGCTTGCTTCCTTAATTTAATCTTCCAAAAGTGAACCCAGAGTGTAAACATGTGAGCTGTTGAAAAGCAGAGGCTTTTTGTACATTTTATGTTCATTCTGATAAATAGTTTAATTTCCTGTTTTTAGGTAAATGCATATAACCTATATCTGAAGAAAATATAAAAATATTTATCTCTATCTATAATTTTAGTCCTCTAACACATTTTTCTCTAAAAACATGGGAAGAAAGTATTTTTAAAGATTTATGTA
>NW_019156356.1:0-3602 GCF_002288905.1 Enhydra lutris kenyoni | reverse complement strand
CCTGGGGCTAATAATACATTATATGTTTATTAAAAAATAAAAAAAAATTTTTTGAAGGAAACTTCCTTGGCCTCTCATTCTCTTTTAACTACATCCCATTCCCATCTCTCTGTTCCTGGTACAGTAAGGTTTTGAAAGATACCTGAATTTACTATCTCCACATCATCTCTTCCCATTTTTCTTGAACCTTGTGCAGTGGAGATTTTTGTCAGTATCATCCCACCACAACCCCTCTTATCCAGAGGACTAGATAAGGGGGACTTATCCAGGTTGCCAGATCTAATGGTCAGTTCTCAGCTCTCATCTTAAATGGCCTCTCACTAGCATTTCAGGACACCACACTACTCTGATTTCCTTCCTGCTTCACTGTCTAGGCATTCTCTTTCCTTTGCTAGATTGTTGTTATCTTCCTGACCTCAAACATTGCTGTGTACCAAATCTCATTCCTCCGACCTCTTTTCTTTTTTTTTTTTTTAAGATTTTTAAAATTTATTCATTTGAGACAGAGATAGAGAGAATGAGCAGGGGAGAGAGGCAGAGGGAGAGGGAAAAGCAGACACATACTCCCCACTGAGCCAGGAGCTGGACGTGAGGTTCTATCCCAGGACCCAGAGATCATAACTTGAGTAGAAGGCAGACACTTAACCATCTGAGCCACCCAGGCACCTCCCTCTTCTCTTTTCTACTGGTAGTCACTCCCTGAGTGATTTCACTGTAAACACTGTGTGCTATTAATCCCAAATTTACATCTCTAATTCCAACCTTCCCTCTCCCACCTTTTAAGATCTCACACTCAATTTGTACAAAACCAAATACTTGATGCCTCTTATGAAGTCTTCTTCTGTGTTCCCAGTTTTAGTAAACGGCATCTTCATTTTCATTCAGTTGCTCAGAATGGAAACCTAGTTGTCACACTTACCATCTTCTCTCACACCCCATATCCAGCAGCAGCTCCTGTCAGCCTAACCTTTAGAACCTGAACTCGACCACTTCTTGCCATCACCGCTTCTGTCACGCTAGTCTAATTCAAATCCCCATCTTCTCTTGCCTGGACAACCACAGTATCCTCCTACCTGGTATCTTCTCTTCCACTCTCATGCCCTTGCAATCTCTTCTCCACACAACAGCCCAAGTGATTCTTTCAAAACCTGAGATCGCTCATAAAGCTCCCCAGCTCACAGCTTTCCAGTGGTTTCCCATCTTGCTTGGCATAAAACCCAGGGTTCTGGCCATGGCTTCAAGCCCCAGACCATAGAGCCTTTGATCATGTGGATCACATTTCTTACCACTCTTCCTCTTGCTCATTTTTCCCCCAACACACTGGCTTCCTTACTCTTCTCCAAACACACCAGCCCTCCTCATGCTTCTAGGCCTTTGTACTTACTATCCTGGAAACCTGCTTCCACATGACCCGTGTTGCCCCTTCATTCTGGTCAAAGTTCAAGTATTTCCAGATCCTTCTTCTCCATCCCAATCCCCTTACTAAAGAGCAGCTCCTTGGTGTCCAGACCCATACCATTGACCGCCAGCTTTTACCTCGTAGCACTTAACACTACCCAGTCTCTCATATTCATTTATACATATTGGTTTCTTTCAGTTTCTATCCTCCAATTTTACGACTTAAGGATTTATTGAGAATGAGAGAATCTACACTCTGATGAGAATTACATAAATCTCAGTGTAACCGTAACTTAAGAATGAATATAGTCAACAAACTATAAAGGGTATACTTTGGGATTCTGATTTAAGCTTCTACTTCTCCTTAATAAGGTGACAGAACTGACAAGGAGACCATATCTAGGTTTAGTTTGTAGTTTCTTCTCCTACATCATGCCCTTCCTTTGCTAGGCATGTTCATCTGCTGCACCCCCACACTAGAATCGTGCTAGGACTATCACTGTCTTCTTCTGGTCTGTTGTCATCCATCTCTGAACCAACTGAAAGTCCTTAAGGAGAGCAGGCTCTGTCCATTGCTTTCTGCAGAGCTTGGCTTGCTCTCCCATAAGCCCTCCTGGCTACTTTGTGTCTTGCTGCAGTGCACTCCCCATTCATGTACACTTGCCTTCCCTCTCTTCTGTTTCTTGCTCGCTCGCTCGCTCGCTCTCTCACACACACACATTTATATTTAAGGGCTCATCTTTTTTTGTGCTAGAGCCTCTATTATAAGGTCTTTAAATGTCTTTGGACCAAAAGAATAATAACGTCCAGAGTAGAACCCTGCTGTCTTCATTGAGCAGACTGAGGATCCCTCCCATTTTTCTGTATCGTCAGACATCTCTCTGGGTGCACCAGTTCAGAGCTTTGGATTTGGGGGGTAGGGGGCCACTATCATACAGGCTAAACCTGAGCTAAAACTGTGTCATGTTATAAATGAACAAGTATGGGAAAGAACAAAAATACTATTCTCTTCCATGCCCAAAGAAGCTTGCTTTTTTTTTTTTTTTTTCACGAACCCATATTTTAAAAGCAGGTCATTTGTGATATCAGTCATATTGGGGAGTGTAGTATTTGAGCAGAGACCAAAGGTCTGCACAGTTCAGTACTTTCCTGAGACCAGATCCTACAGGGAAACTCTCATTGTGACCATGAGGCAGATGATTCTTAGGGAGCCCTGGTCACATAGCTACTCCTTGGGAAGGATGCTTTGCCTTGGACCAGAGGCTAGCCAAGTCATCACCTCTCTCCCTTCCCATTCCCACAAAGACAAAGGGCAGGTCCAGAGAAAAGACATGTCCAGGGAGAACATTGAATTCCCTGGGAGCCAGGTTCAATTAAAGTAATTAAATCTGGCTCTTCTTACTTAGGGATGGAATGAATAAAAAAAAGCAAGAGGATGGTGGGAGGGTAGGCAAAGAACGAGCCAAGGACTAAGATACAGTGGCTCTGTAGGTAAAGTCAGAGGTCTCAAGAAACATTTTGGCAAGAGGTGTAAAAAATATTTTTCCTTAAATGTAGACTATCACTCAAAAAAAAAAAAAAAGGAGAGAATATTGCTTGAAAAGTTAGAAAATCCATCTGCCATACTTTAACATGCTTGCTTCCTGAGTAATTCTTAGCACCATACCTAATCTTAGAAGGAAATAATTCCTGAAAAACATTGGATAAAACAGGTAAGTCTTTGGAGAAATCAACCAGAAGTGAGAATAGCACAAATAATTCAAGCATCCAAAATAATTGCAGGAGTTTTTAATGTATTACTGCATGGTCATGTTATTCAGTTTTGTGTAAATTGAATTGCTCATCTCCAATTAATCCTTATCTTTGGTTTCTTGTTTTTCTGTTTTTCTTTCCAGCCCCACTGTGTTCTCCTCGCCTCAAAGGAAAACTCAGCACCTGTAAAACTTGGGGGCTTTGGGGTAGCTATTCAATTAGGGGAGTCTGGACTTGTAGCTGGAGGTAAGAACATTTTTTAAAACATTTCCTTCAAAACCTGGTCACTTTCAGCCTAGTGTAAAACTTTCAAACTAAATATTAGCCCATCCTCAGCGTTTCGTACCAATTCCATCTCCCCAAACTCCCCCTGCAAGAAAGTGCTATCACAGTTTTGAATTTAATAACTGTAATTATGACTAGAATTTTAGTACCTTAAGAATATGGGGCGC
>NW_019156355.1:0-3602 GCF_002288905.1 Enhydra lutris kenyoni | reverse complement strand
ACTTGAGCACATATCAAATAAATCACACAAAAATACATTCCCTGACACAAATGAACTAAACTAGAAACAAAGAACAAAGAGAGTGAGAAAGTCTTCAAACACTTAGAAATTATATACCAAACTGCTAAATATTAAATGAGTCAAGGAGGTCTCAACAGACATTATAAAATATATTGATCTGAATGAAAAGGAAAATACAACATATCAAAAATGGTGGGAGGCAGTTATGTCAGTGCTTGGAGAGATAGTAATAGTATTAAATCCTTGTGTTATGAAAGAAAAAGGTCTCAACTCAATGATTTAAGCTTTTACCATAAGAAATTAGAAAAAGAAAAAAAAATAATTTGAAATAGCAGAAGGAAGGAAATAATAAAGATAAGAAGAGAAATCAATTAAAGTCAGAGATCTATAAAAACAAAATATTTATAAAAGAACAATAAAATAGATAAATCTCTATCAAAACTGTTAGAAAGAAGGGAAATATTACTAATATGAGGAGTGAAAGATGGAGTATCACTACAGACCCTACAGACATCAATAGGATAATAATGGCATACCACAAACAACTCTACACACGTCAGTTCTCCAACATAGATGAAACAGACTAATTCCTTGAGAACCACTAACTACTAAAACTCACTCAAGATAAATTGAACAACTAGTAGAGACCTAGAAGTATTGATGAAATTGAATCCAGTCAGAGATGACTTCATTGGTGAGTTTCACCAAAGAAGAAATAACACCATGTTTGCACAATCTCTTTCAGCAAATAGCAGAGGAAATTCTTTCCAACATTTTATGAGGGCCCAACATTGCCCCGATACCCAAACTAGACAAAGAAAATGCAAAAAAAGAAAAAAAATTAAGAGAGATAACTATGCATCATCACAAACACGTATACAAAAATCCTCAACTACATTAGCAAAAAATCCAGGAACATTTAAAGAATAATACACCATCACCAACTGGCATTTACCCTAGGACACAAGGCTGACTCAGTGCAGCTGACCCTGGAACAACATGGGTCTGAACTGGGCAGGTCCACTTATGTATAGATTTTTTTCAAAAAATACAGTACCATCCTGTAAATGTGTTTTCTCTTCCTTGTGATTTACTTAATATTTTGTTTTCTCCAGCTCACTGTATTGTAAGAATACAGTATATAATACTATAACATGCAAAGTGTGTGTTAATCAAACGTTGATGCTTCTTGGTAAGGTGTCCAGTCAACCTGTCCATTAGGCTATTAGTAGTTAAGTTTTTGGAGGGTCCAGAGTTACATGTGAATGTCCAACTGTGCAAAGGTCAGTGCCCCAACCCCCTTGTTGTTCAAGGGTTGACCATTTTTGGAAATCAATCAATGTCATCTACCATATTAACAGTTTAAAGAAGAACAATCACACCAGATGCTTTCTTTGCATCCGTTGATATGAACATGATCATTTGAATTACTATGATTATATCAAGAATTAACATAATACATTCATATCAGATACCACTCACAATAAAATTCTTAGCAAACTATGAATAACAGGGAACTTCTTGATCCTAATAAAGATTATCTATATATGGACAGCTGGCAGCATGGTTACTGGTGAAAACCTGAACCCTTTCCCTGCAGGAGTGGGCACGAGATAAGGATATTCAATCTCACCGCTTCTGTTCTGTGACTCCAGTCGCTCTGGACGTCCTAGCCAGTGCAGGAACCGAGGAAGGAAGGAAGGGAGGAAGGGAGGAAGGGAGGAAGGGCATCCAGGTTGGAAAGCAAGAAAGAAAACTATTTGCAGATACACGTGTGATCGGCAGACGTGTTTAGAGCAGCTCTGTTAGTGAACGACCGAAGCTGGAAACCACACTGACGTTCTCCAGTGACAAAGAAATGGTGGCCCGATCCATGTGATGAAGGACGGTAGAGCAGCAACAAGTCGTGGCAAAATCAATGCATCTCAAAGGCTTTCCACTGAGTGAGAGAAGCCAGTCTCAGAAGGTTACCTACAGTGTGACTCCGTTTATATGACACTTGGAAAAGGCACAACTGTAGATCACAATGACCAGGGCTTAGGGGCAGAGGAGGGTGTGACTCTAAGAGAACAGCCCGAGGGAGGAGGGGAGATGGAGCTGTCCTTTATCCTGATTTTGGTGGTGGTTATACAGCCCTATGCGTGTATTAAAGTTCATCTAACTGTACGTCCCCCCAAAGTCAATTTGACTTAATGGTAATCTATAAATAATATCGTCTTCTAAAAACGCAGGGTATTTCCAGTGACTATCTGTCCACTCAGTTGCAGTCTTGTCCCTCTTAATCCTTGAAAGAGTCAGTATCTGGATATTCACATTGTGGCTGTATGTTTGGAAGAACCCCCAAGTGAAGGCTTGCATAGATTTAATAATGATAAAAATGGTAAAAAATGGTAATAATGGTAAAAAAAATTGCTAGAAATACAAAATGTGGTTGTTATTCTGTTTCCTTGCTATTGTCACTGTCTTTTTCTTTTTTTTTTTTTTTTTTTTTTTTTTTTGGA
This sequence comes from Enhydra lutris kenyoni, assembly GCF_002288905.1. Taxonomy (NCBI): domain Eukaryota; kingdom Metazoa; phylum Chordata; class Mammalia; order Carnivora; family Mustelidae; genus Enhydra; species Enhydra lutris. The sequence continues at coordinate 1,080 of NW_019156355.1, read as the reverse complement.
AACAGATTCATTTTGGAATTCTGCTTCCTTCAAGACCGAGACCTCATACCTTCACTTCCCTACGTTCCGTGGAGAGCTCAGTGCTGACGTGTCTTTCTTTTTTAAGACGACAGCGCCTTCTGGGGTGTTTGTAGAGAACCTGGGGATCACAGACTTCATCAGGCTAGAGCTACATGGTGAGTCGCTCCCTGGGCAAAGCCACCAGATCTCAGTATATAGCAATAACCCTTCTGGGAACCTAATTCCCAAAGTACTGCTATGCTTTCTTCATCACTTGTATTCCTTTAGTACATACTAATGTTCTAATACCTTTTTAAAAAAGGTTTATTTATTTGAGAGAGAGAGAGCAGGGTTGGGAGGGGGGGAGAGGCAGACAGAGTCTTAAGCAGACTCCACGCTGAGCGTGGAGCCCAGTGCAGGGCTTGATCTCGTGACCCTGAGATCACAACCTGAGCTCACACCAAGGGTCAGATGCTTAACCAACCCTACCACCCAGGAGCGCCTAAAGCTCCATTATTTTAAGTCTTATTTTTAATAGAGAGGAAAACAGTGATTCACAAAACACACAGCAGTCTGTCCAATTCTGTGCTGCCCTGTGTGTGCAGTAAGGATCTTTTAAACCAAACTGGTCTGATAACTACTCCCTAAATTGCAGAATCATTTCATGTAATTGACTCACCACGTTGTTCACACACGTATGCAAGACTCGCTCCCGTACTTCAAAATTTCACGGAGGGCTTTTTAAATAAAGCACATGAGGATTCCACCCACCTTGAAATAAATCCGCTGATATATAAGAAGGCAGGTCACAGGCCAGTTTCCCTCCAGTGGGGAAAGAAATCTACTCCTTAAGGTTTAGCAAGATGAGCATTCTCTGAGGAGGAATAGGTAAAATGGCTTTGTTTCTCTTCCCCCAGGACACACATTTCTGTTGCCCTCCTAGCCAGCTCAGAGTGACATTGGTCAGCAGCAGTGTCACCGTCCGCTTTCATAAGGAGCCTGTCGTGCCGCTGCCCTCCTGTCTCTCAAGACCGAATTTCCTCCCTGCGGAATGAACCGAGCTACTCTCCTCTTTGTGTT
>NW_019156354.1:0-3602 GCF_002288905.1 Enhydra lutris kenyoni | reverse complement strand
CCTTTATTCAATCAGAAATCATCCTCTCTGCTCATTGCGTCTCAAACACTCTGTGTCCTGAACTTGACCGTCTTTAGCGGCGAACACAATTACTCTCCTGCCTCGGGGGAAAGGGGTCTACAGAAGACGTCCTCCTGGTTTTGCCAGGGGTAGTTTCACTCTCACCTCCAAGGCCAAAGAATATTCCAAACGGAAAATACCTACAGGAGAACCAAGGTAGAAGAAGAACCAAGATAGAAGACGACCCCTCACAATGGCTCTCTGCTTTCTCTTCTTTGTGGGGACCTTGGCCACGGTCAGTCCTTGCTGCCCTTGCTGACACTGGCTCTCCGTTCTGTGGGGATAACGGTCGAGGGTCTCCCCGAGCCCGGGCTCTCAGGACCTGGAACTAGAACCCATCATAAGACGTCCACTCTCCTTTCCCTGTAGGGCCCTCCTCTCCGTGCCATGGTTTCCCTGGGTTCCTTTCCCCTGGGGACCTTTCCCACGATCACATCCTAGAACACCTGCCATTCCTTAGGGGACACCCTCCCCTGACTCCCCCGGGACATGGTTTGTGCCCTCTACCACAGACCCTCCCCATCACAGTCAGGGCAGAACACTCTGCCAGGACACACGTCACTCCCACTCTCACTCCCACTCCCACTGGTGGCTCCTCCTCCCACGGTGTCCCTTGGTTCCCACTTGTATTCATTCTCTCTGGGAGACAGACACCAGCTACGCTCTCTAGGACCCTCCCGGGCCCAGCCAACCCAGGAATCCGCCCCTGGTGCTGGGGAGACCTGCCTGGGGCCTCTGTGTTAAAAATCTAGGGTCAGATTCTAGAAATGGGCTGCCACAAGGTCTCTCAACTGACTCATCGACTTAGGAGTCTAGTGTGGGTGCTGAGCGAGAACAACAAAGCGCGCACAGGCACAACGAACACAAACACACACACGATGACCACAAAGGCACTGGTCCCTTTCCAAACGCTGCCATGCTGGGCAGCTCTCGGGGAGGATCGGGAAGAGCTAGAGTACAGGGTCTACGCCGAGTGCCGGGTAGAACGTGAGCAACGAACGCTCTGTCCCCGCAGTCCCCACCAGCGCCAGTCAGTGTCAGGAGGTTCCAGACCACGGAGGGCGTGAGACAAGACACATGATGAGCTCCTGGAGGGCAGTCTGCACGGGGAGGTCCAGGCACATCAGGGAGGAGAGCCACAGTGCTGACGCAGTGTGCCACCGACTCACAGAAACAAGGAGGCTAGGTCTGTGTGTCCCCTGCCTGACATCTGTAGCTGACATCCCAGCTCTGGGTGCCGGCCAAGGCCGTGGGGGTCAGGGGCCCCTCACCATCTGAAGGTCCGTTGCCAGGGTACACTATGTGTCCTGAGTGCTGGGGACACCCTGTTCCACTGGCCAGCAAGACTCCCACAGCGGAACTCCAGGAGAACTGCCGGAGGCCGTCACTGCCTCCCCACCCACCGGGTCCCCCGGGTCTTTCAGGTGGACATTCAGCCCATACATCTCTACAGAGTGACGCCTGCCCTCCCCGGGCTCAGGTCGGGCACTACACACTAACCATCCCCTAAACCTTCCTCAAGAACCAGCCAAGGACACCGTTCTGGAGCTCAGGGCCCGCTGAAGGGAGCGGAGTGCTTGAGGGGAACCTGCTTCTCCTCCCACCCACTTTCCATTTCTGACCCCAAACCCGCATGGCCTCCCGTGCTGACGACGTTGTGGTATCCAGGACCCCACCAGGAGTCCCAAGTCTGCAAAGGGGTCCCAGCTCTAGCATCTCTGTGTGAAACAGGCCTCCTCACACCTTCCCACAAGGACACCCTGACACACACAGCTCCTTCCTAAGGATGGAGTTAGCTGGGAATTCCGAGGCCACAGGCAGACATTCTCCCCAACTCCTCGCCACGACTGAGGATGGATGCACTCTGAACTCTCCGTGGACATGAAATTCCAGATCCCCAGGTGCCACCCCCCCACCACCCGCCCATCTGCCCGGCCAGCACCCGTGACAAAGACACTGCGCTTTGGGCCTCCCGAGCAGCTGCAGGTGGGCCTGGGGCAGGGCTGGAGCGGCTCACAGAGGGTTTGTGTTCGAGGCTGTGTCACAGTGTATTGTGTTCGGCGGCGGGACCCAGCTGACCGTCCTCGGTGAGTCTCCCCCTTGCCCTCCTCTTTGGGATCTTGGGTGCAATTCTGGGGCCTGCTTCGCTCCTTTCAATCTGGACAGGGCTGAGGCTCAAGGTCTGTGGGTCTGTACCTTTTGTCCCCTTTGTCTGCGCCTCATGCCTCCACTTGTCCGATGTCTGTTCAGAGCTGTAGGGGACCGGACCCCAAACCCTGAGTAATCCCCACCCGGGCCTCTATGTGGGTTCAGCTCCCTCGTGAAAGGAGAGTCCTCCTCTGGGCTCAGGGAAACTGGGCTCCCCACTCAGGGTCTATTGCCTTCAAGAGTCTGGGGGGAATTGGGGGTGGTGGACAAGGAAGAGGGAGGTTCAGCCTACCATCAGGGCCACCGGATGAGAGAAGGAGGCTGGAGACTGCTCAGGCTGTGGCTATTGTCTCTGGAGCGCCCCCAGACAGAGGACTGCCTGGAACACAGTGAGGAGATCCTTAGTCTGGTGGCCCTGGAACAAGGAGGGGGATGAAGGACAAGGGGTCAAGGATCAAGCCTGGAATTCAGAGGAGAAGGGGGCCCAGGGTGTTGGGAACACCCACCTCCCTGGGGACAGTCAGACGCATGAACAGGACAGGTCTCAGGACACTCAGGCAGCAGAGGTCCATCCCTTCCCAGCCCACCGCAGCTGGAAAGCACCCTGAGCAGACGGATATTTGGCTCAGGGGACACTGAGAGGGACGGGTAACAGGGAAAGTGCCTGCCAGGCACTCAGAAAGCCTAGGACAGACGGATCCCCCAGCACAACTTCGCAGAGCAGGCAGAGCCCTAGAACAGACCCGGCCCCAGCCTCAGAAATAAAAACTCAGCTCGCGTGAAAACTGTGCCTCTGCGGACTCTCTGCGGTCGGGCACCAGGGGCTCACAGCCCTTCCCCACTCAGCATGCGTACCCGCGGTTGCGGATATCTGTTGGAGGTAGTCAAGGCTGATGTGAAGCTGTGAGGGGGTCTAGGGCCAGGACCCCTACGTCTCACGTGGTAACAGAGCCCTACAACCAGGGACAGGCCAGCTCTAGGAAATCCCGGGTAAGCAATCCGGGGGAGGTCACATCGAGAATGAGGTCCAAGCACAGACAGAGTCAGAGGGCTCCCGGGGTCTCAGGGCCAGTCGAGCCAGTTCTGGGGGTGGCCTGGGTGAATTCCAAGGCAATGTGTCCCGGGGAGAGCCTGAGACCATGGAGGGGCCCAGAAACTAGAGGCCGTGACGCTCAGAGTCTCCCAGCAGAACCTGAGTGACCCAACCCAGGTTGACCTGACCCCGGGACAGCAAGGGCCACCTGAGGCCCAAGCCGGGGACATGGCACAGCTGCATCCGTACATCAGGACAGAGGGAGGAGCCGGCAGAAGAAACCTCTGACCTTGACCTGCTGCCCTCCATCCCCACAGGTCAGCCCACGTCGGCACCCTCGGTCACAGTCTTCCCGCCCTCC
>NW_019156353.1:0-3603 GCF_002288905.1 Enhydra lutris kenyoni | reverse complement strand
CTCCTCCTTCCTCATGGCAGGAATGTGGATGTTGAGATGGTTGTACGACTCTAGAGTGGGAACCAGCTACATGGTCCATGAGACCACGCCCACTCAGGAGGTGCAGCTGGGCACAAGCAGGCATTGTGTCCCTCAGCCTGAGAACCCTTTAAAGCACAGCCTGTTGGGGCCTGGACCAGGAAGACAGAGAGCAGGCCTCTCGTGCCTCTTGGCCCAAATCCTAACCCTTGGTGGGCTTGTCCAGGCCACGTGACCAAAACCCCACTCAGGAATCCTTGTTTGGGCGGGACCCCTCACGTGGAAAACAGCACTCTTCCCTTCCACCAGAAAGACAGCAAACTCTTGGGAACCAGGGAAAAACCCCAGATAGGTAGAACCTCCCATGGACCCATGTAGCAACCCTATCATTCCGAGGCCATCCTGGATATAGATTCTGGACAAAAAAGCCTCTGCTACTGCTCCCAGGCATCCGAATTTCAAATCCTGAGGAGCTGCTTTCAGCGTCTGCAGATAGGGCCTGCCATAACTTCGCTCCTAATTCTTCCCCGAGTTGCTGTTTGAAGATTGGTTCCCAAAGCCGTGACCACATGCCCTCCAGGATAGGACCTCCAGAACCAAATAGCATCACTGGGCCTGCTCTCCCGAGGGAACTCTGCACATCTCAGTTGCCCAAACCTTCCAGAATGGGAGAAACCTTCAAGGCACCTGAACCCACACCAATTTCATAGGCTGCTCTGGAAAAAATTCGCAGTCTGACTGACACACCTTCAACACCTACATGCAGGAAGAAACGCACGTCAATGGACCTGAGTCTGAGGATTGAAACTGACATGCCCCTAGATCCTCATTCAATACCTAGCTAAGGTTTCTAGGCCTCCATCCCTCAGGCCTGTTCTGGAAAACCAACTTATGGCCCAACGTGTGGCCCCTAGCCATACAATAGAATCCCTCTGGTCTCGAGAAGGAAAACCTTGCTCTTGAGAACGGGGACCAACCCTCAGCCTAGGAGATTCCTGCATGGCCCTAGAGCCACAGCCACATTCTAAGGTCTCCCTGGACACCAAACAGCATTGCGACCCGTCAGACTGAGAAACTCTGTCAACTCAGATCCCTTGGAACTTCGAACCAGAGGCAGCGGATCAAAGCTGCCCTGTTCATTGGCTGCTGTGGTAACGCGAGGTGGGGTTTCCAGGCATCCATTCGGAGAGCTCTGCTGTCGAATCTTTCCATGTGGGAGACCTCTAAGCTGACTTCCCCTGTCCCGCAGAAGGACACCTTGTGGTTTGGAGCAGCTCACAAGCTCCAGCTTGGATAAGCCTCCAAGGCTTCTTGAGGCCACCCGAGCATTCGTTGGCCATCATGGATACAAATTCCAGTGTGAGCAGACATCTCACCCTCGCCCATCCTCAGGTGCTGGATATCTTGAAACAGGTGCTGCACATTTGAACTGTCATGCCCTCGGCAATGAACATAACCATCGCTTGTGTTTTCAGATTTCGATCCTCACAAGTTTGGTCAGCAGGCCCTCCACCTTGGGAATTCTGGAGTCAAAAAGCTGCCTTCTATCTGGCCAACAGAAAGATGAAATGACCTACAGGTCTGCCCAAAACCCGAAATGAGCGTCCAAACACACGGCCCTCAAGGGCACGCTATCACAGGTCTCCCTGTGAACTAAAGCTCTGTGTAATACAGCCCAAGGCCCAAAGTCCTGTCGGCCAGCCAGATAGTGGGACCCATATTCTGCTGGTGGGAACTGCCTTGGCCCGAGCCCGTTATTTCCATCCAACCTGGGTATGCTGGTATCTGACCCCAGAAGGTAGTGCAAAACCCTGCCCTGGTGTGTACCTGAAGCACAACAGATTCCTCCTCCTTCCCCATGGCAGGAAAGTGGATGTTGATATGGTGGTACTACTTTCAGAGTGGGAGCCACCTGCATGGCCCATGAGACCACGCCCACTCAGGAGGGGCAACTGGACACAAACAAGCACTGTGATTCTTAGCCTGAGACCCCTTTCAAGCACAGCCTGTCGGGGCTGGACCAGGATACCACACAGAGAACCTATTGTGCCCCTAGACCCAAATCCTAACCCTTGCGGGGGTTGTCCAGGCCACGTGACCCACAACCCGTCTCTGGAATCCCTGTTTGGGCAGGACCCCTGAGATGGAAAAGAGCAACCTTCCCTTGCCCGAGAAAAACAGCAAACTCTTGGGAGCCTGGCAGAATCCCAAGAAAGGGAGAATATCCCATGGACCCATGTGCTCACCCGTCCATTCCGAGACCATCCTAGGTATACAGTCCAGAGAGAAAAGACTCTCTACTGCCTCCCAGGCACCCGAATTTCAAATCCTGAGGAGCTGCTTTCAGGGTGTGAACATCGAGCCTGTCATAAATTCGCTTCTAAATCTTCCCCGAGTTGCTGTCTGAAGACTTGGTTCCCAAAGCCGTGACCACATGCCCTCCAGGATGAGACCTCCGAAACCAAACAGCATCACTGGGCCTGCTCTCCCGAGGGAACTCTGCACATCTCAGTTGCCCAAACCTTCCAGAATGGGAGAAACATTCAAGGCACCTGAACCCACACCAATTTCATAGGCTGCTCTGGAAAAAATGCGCAGTCTGACTGACACACCTTCAGCACCTACGTGCAGGAAGAAACGCACGTCAATGGAACTGATCTGAAGATTGAACCTGACATGCCCCTAGAACGTCATGCAATACCTAGCTTAGGTTTTCAGGCCTCTGTCCCTCAGGCCTGTTCTGGAAAACCAACTTATGGCCCAACGTGTGGCCTCTAGCCATACAATCGAATCCCTCTGGTCTCGAGAAGGAAACCTTGCTCTTGAGAACGGGGACCAACCCTCAGCCTAGGAGATTCCTGCATGGTCCCAGAGCCACAGCCACATTCTAAGGTCTCCCTGGACACCAAGCAGCATTGCGACCCGTCCGAATGAGAACCTCTGTCAATTCAGATCACTTGGAACTTCGAACCAGAGGCAGCGGATCAAAGCTGCCCTGTTCATTGGCTGCTGTGGTAACGCGAGGTGGGGTTTCCAGGCATCCATTCGAAGAGCTCTGCTGTCGAATCTTTCCATGTGGGAGACCTCTAAGCTGACTTCCCCTGTCCCGCAGAAGGACACCTTGTGGTTTGGAGCAGCTCACAAGCTCCAGCTTGGATAAGCCTCCAAGGCTTCTTGAGGCCACCCGAGAATTCGTTGGCCATCATGGATACAAATTCCAGTGTTAGCAGACATCTCACCCTCGCCCATCCTCAGGTGCTGGAGGTCTTGAAACAGGTGCTGCACATTGGAACTGTCATGCCCTCGGCACTGAACATAACCATAGCTTGTGTTTTCAGATTTCGATCCTCACAAGCGTTGCCAGCAGGCCCTTCACCTTGGGAATTCTGGAGTCACAAGCTGCCTTCTACCTGGCTTACAGAAAAAAGAAATGTCCTACAGGTCTGCCAAAAACCCCAAATGAGCATCCATTCACACGGCCTTCAAGGACACCCTGATATCATAGGTCGCCCTGTGAACTAAAGCTCTGTGTAACACAGCCCGATACCCAATCTCCTGTCCGCCGCCAGATAGCGGGACCCATAT
>NW_019156352.1:0-3605 GCF_002288905.1 Enhydra lutris kenyoni | reverse complement strand
AAGCTGCCTTCTACCTGGCCAACAGAAAGAAGAAATGTCCTACATGTGTGCCCAAAACCCCCAATCAGCGTCCAAACTCACGGCCCTCAAGGGCACCCTGATATCATAGGTCACCCTGTGAACTAAAGCTCTATGTAATAGAGCCCGAGACGCAATCTCCTGCCGGCCAGCCAGACAACGGGACCCATATCCTTCAGGTGGGAACTGCCTTGGCCCGAACCCGTTATTTCCATCCAACCTGGGTATGCAGGTATCTGACCCCAGAAGGTAGTGCAAAATCCTGCCCTTGTGTGTACCTGAAGCACAACAGAGTCCTCCTCCTTCCCCATGGCAGGAAAGTGGATGTTGATATGGTTGTACTACTTTCAGAGTGGGAGCCACCTGCATGGCCCATGAGACCAAGCCCACTCAGGAGAGGCAACTGGGCACAAACAGGCATTGTGACTCTTTGCCTGAGACCCCTTTCAAGCACAGCCTGTCGGGGCTGGACCAGGATCCCACAGAGAGAACCTATTGTGCCCCTACCCAAATCCTAACCCTTGGTGGGGTTGTCCAGGCCACGTGACCCAGAACCCGTCTCTGGAATCCCTGTTTGGGCAGGACCCCTGAGATGGAAAAGAGCACTCTTCCCTTCCCCCAGAAAAACACCTAACTCTTCGGAGCCTGGCATAATCCCCAGAAATGGAGAATATCCCATGGACCCATGTGCTCACCCGTCCATTCCGAGACCATCCTAGGTATACAGTCCAGAGACAAAAGCCTCTGCTCCTGCCTCCCAGGCACCCGAATGTCAAATCCTGAGGAGCTGCTTTCATGGTCTGCACATCGGGTCTGCCATAACCTCGCCCCTAATTCTTCCCTGAGTTGCTCTTTGAAGACTTCGTTCCCAAAGCCTTGACCACATGCCCTCCAGGATGGGACTCCCAGAACCACACCGCATCATTAGGCCTGCTCTCCCGAGGAAACTCTGCCCGTCTCAGTTGCCCAAACCATCCAGAATGGGAGAAACCTGCAAGGCACCTGAACCCACCCCAATTTCATAGGCCGCTGTGGAAAAAAGCAGCAGTATGAGACACCGTCAGCACCTAACTCCAAGAAGACACGCAAGTCAATGGGCCTGAGTTCTAAGATTCAACCTGACATGCCCCTAACCTCATCCAAAACCTAGCATAGGTTTTCAGGCCTCTGTCCCTCCGGCCTGTTCTGGAAAACCAACATATGGCCCAACGTGCGGTCCCTGAGCCATATAGTACAACCCCTCTGTCCCGAGAAGGAAACTTTGCTCTTGGGAATGGGGTCCCACCCACAGGCTAGGAGGTTCCTGCATGGCCCCAGAGCTACCGCCACATTCTAAGATCTCCCTTGACACCAAGCAGCATTGTGACCCGTCAGACTGAGAACCACCGTCAACTCAGATCCCTTGGAACTGCGAAGCAGAGCCACTGGATCAAAGCTGCCCTGTTCATAGGCTTCAATGGTACCGGAGGTGGAGTTTCGAGGCATCCATTCGGAGAGCTCTGCTATCAAATCTTTCCATATGGGGACCCAGGAGCCCTCTAACTGGACTTCCCCTGTCCCGCTGAAGGACACCTTGCTGTTTGGAGCAGCTCACAAGCCTCAGCCTCAGATAGCCGCCAAGGTTTCTTGAGGCCTCACGAGCATTCGTGGGCCATCATGGATACAAATTCCAGCGTGAGCAGACATCTCACACTCGATCGTCCTCATGTGCTTGAGATCTCGAAACAGACGCTGCATATTGGAACTGTTATGGCCTCGGCACTGAACATAAGCCTAGCTTTGTTTTCAGACTTCCATCCTCACACACCTTGCCAGCAGGCCACCCATACTGGGAATTCTGGAAAAACAAAGCTACCTTCTGCCTGCCCATCGGAAGGAAGAAATGCCCTATGGGTCTGACAAGAATCCCGAGATGAGGGTCCAGCAGCATGGCCCTCAAGGGCACCCAGATATCATAGGCCGCCCTGTGAACTGATGCTCTGTCTGACACAGACCGAGCCCCGGCCTCCTGTCAGCCAGCCACATAGCGGGACCCATATCCTGCAGGTGGGCTCTGTCTTGGTCAGAGCCCATCATCTCCTGCACACCTGGTATGCAGGTATCTGACCCCAGAAGGTAGCGCAAATCCCTGCCTATGGGGGATCCTGAATCACTGCAGAGTACTCCTCCTTCCTCATTGCAGGAATGTGGATTGGAGATGGTTGTACTTTTCTAGATTGGGAGCCAGCTACATGGCCCATGAGACCACGCCCACTCAGGAGGGGCAGCTGGGCCCAAGCAGGCATTATGTCCCTCAGCATGAGACCCCTTTAAAGCACACCCTGTTGGGGGCTGGACAAGGAAGCCAGAGATCAGGCCTCTCGTGCCTCTTGGCCCAAATCCTAACCCTTGGTGGGCTTATCCAGGCCACGTGACCCACAACCCCACTCTGGAATCCTTGTTTGGGAGGGACCCCTGACGTGGAAAACAGCACTCTTCCCTTCCCCCAGAAAGACAGCAAATTCTTGGAAGCCGGGGAAAAACCCCAGATTGGTACAACGTCCCATGGACCCATGTAGCAACCCTATCATTCCGAGGCCATCCTGGATATAGAGTCCAGAAAGAAAAGCCTCTGCTACTGCACCCAAGCATCCGAATTTCAAATCCTGAAGAGCTGCTTTCAGGGTCTGCACATCGGGCCTGTCATAACTTCGCTCCTAATTCTTCCCCGAGTTACTGTCTGAAAACTTGGTTCCCAAAGCCGTGACCACATGCCCTCCAGGATGGGACCTGCAGAACCAAACAGCATCACTGGGCCTGCTCTCCCGAGGGAAATCTGCACATCTCAGTTGCCCAAACCTTCCCGAATGGGAAAACTTTCAAGGCACCTGAACACACACCAATTTCATAGGCTGCTCTGGAAAAAATGCGCAGTCTGACTGACATACCTTCAGCACCTACCTGCAGGAAGAAACGCACGTCAATGGACCTGAGTCTGAAGGTTGAACCTAACATGTCCCTAGATACTCATCCAATACCCAGCTTAGGTATTCAGGCCTCTGTCCCTCAGGCCTGTTCTGGAAAACCAACTTATGGCCCAACGTGTGGCCCCTAGCCATACAATTGAATCCCTCTGGTCTCGAGAAGGAAACCTTGCTCTTGAGAACGGGGACCAACCCTCAGCCTAGGAGATTCCTCCATGGCCCCAGAGCCAATGCCACATTCTAAGGTCTCCCTGGACACCAAGCAGCACTGAGACCCGTCAGATTGAGAACCTCTGTCATCTCAGAACACTTGGAACTTCGAACCAGAGGCAGGGGATCAAAGCCGCCCTGTGCCTTGACTGCTGTGGAAACGCAAGGTGGGGTTTCCAGGCATCCATTCGGAGAGCTCTGCTGTCGAATCTTTCCATGTTGGAGACCTCTAACCTGAATTCCCCTGTCCCGCAGAAGGACACCTTGTGGTTTGGAGCAGCTCACAAGCTCCAGCTTGGATAAGCCTCCAAGACTTCTTGAGGCCACCCGAGCATTCGTTGGCCATCATGGATACAAATTCCAGTGTGAGCAGACATCTCACCCTCGCCCATCCTCAGGTGCTGGAGATCTTGA
>NW_019156351.1:0-3605 GCF_002288905.1 Enhydra lutris kenyoni | reverse complement strand
AGACCACAGCCAGCACTACCCTTAATGTCAAGGAAAACTCAGTACCTGGGCAAAGGGCAGAACAAAATGAACACGTAGGGAATTCATACTAAATAGGAAGCGTTAGAGGGTGAGGAGGAAGAGAAAAGAGGAAATTATTAGATATATACTTCATGCCTGGCATGGGATTTTAATCAAACAACTACACAGCACAGATGGCAGCTACTCTTGTGATGAACATGGCATCATGTATAGACTTGTCAAATCACCGGGTTGTACACCTGAAACTAATGTAACATTGTGTGTTTCAACTCTACTTTAATAAAAAGAAAACTACATGGTGAATTAGGCATATATATTTTCATTTTGCATTTGGAGAATAGGCTCCAACAGGCAAACAACCTCTCCAAGTTTCTGGAACAAGACAGTGGGAGAAGTAGATCTGTTTTATGCCAAAGCCTACGCTGGCTCCATTGCTGGGTACCATCACTGTATTTAGTTCCACAAAGATAGTCACAGTCTAGACCTTGTCACGCAGCAGTTTGCTAACTAGCAAGGGAGGGAATAAATACAAGCAAATAATGATAGAAAATACCAAATGTGAGTAGAACCCTATTGAAAGGACAAAACACTGGGCAAGCTCAGACCAGGGCAGGGAGGATCGTTTCCACCCAGGAATATGGGGACAATGTTTATGAAAGAACATTTGAGCTGGTCTTGGAGCTGGTAGAATTTTGTGGGGGTAGAAATAGTGATGAGAGGCTGTAGGAATCCCAGGTCAAGGGAACCTTGAGGGAAATGGATAGCAGTGGGAGATGCTGGTGTATTTGGGGATCAGGTGATGAATCATAAGGAAGAAATTTGTAAAAGCAGGACAGGCAGGGGAGGCTTCTGAAGATCCTACTGAAGCATGGGGGCACTTTCCTGTAGGCAAAGGAGAGTCAGCGTGCATGTCAGGGAAGGGAAAGATGTGGTCTAAGCAGGGCTGAGGAAAGATGAATGTGGCCACGTGTGGGTCAGCAAACAGAGGCCAGTTATGGAGGGCTCGATGGCTTTGTGGTGTGCAGGGGCCTTTTCACTTTGCATTAATGCAAAGAGAGGGAGCAACGGATGGGGTCTGAGCTGAGGCCGAGGACCACTGAAGAGGCTGCATAAATCATTTGGGGTTTTAATGAGGTTGAGACTCCTTGAATCCTTGAGCAAGAGCAGGTGTAAGTGAGAACAACCTATTTACATGGTGTCACCAAATGCCAGGAGGAAATCTGTTAAAGAGAAGGGAGAGTCATAGAAAGCTCAGGACAGCTCAGTTCCCTCTCCTGCAGGGTGTTTTCTGGTCCTAAGAGTCTCTTTCCAATAGGAGTGATCTCTCAGAAAACTCTGAAGATATGATTCTCATGAGGTCTAGGACTGAAGATAGCTGGTGCCTGGCCATGCTGCCGGCGGCGCTTCCACATGAGGTCAGAGGCTCTGCCATGGAAGAAGTGGGAGCCTCCCCCTCTCAGATGAGGCCGAGGGTGGAGTCTGGGCTGACACTGATGTGGTCTTCGTCCATTTGCTCCTTAGATCGCTCACCTGGCTGTGATTAGCTCGCCACCTTGCACGGCTCACACTCAGCATTGGCCCAGATGGGGAACTCTTCTTCCCCATGATCTTAGTTAAGTTTCAGGGAACGTGCTGCATGCTCCTTGGCTGTGACAGGGAAGATGATGGATGGCCAGAGGCTCATTTTCAAAGTTAGGAATTTGGCCAATTTTCATGATACTGGGAGAAAGAGAAAAAAAGAAGATAGGCTGGAGGAGGGAGAGACAATTTCAAATGTGCAGGGTAGAGTACTGACTTTTGGTAAGATACTTCAGGATGCACTGGGTATAAAATAGGCATGGGCCAGAGTGTGGGCTGGCCAACCAAGATATACGTTGGGAGCATCATTAGCGATGGCCTGAGCCATTTCTCCCTCTTTTTCTTGCCTTTTATTTTACTTCCAAATCTGCTCATGTCCCCACATCCCAGAGAGAAAAGGGAAGGGCCAACTTCTCAACAAGGGAAAATCCTTAAGCTTTTGTTTTTTCCTTTACCATCACCTTCAAACCTAATGGAAAAGCGAGTTGAGCTCCCATGTAAATATTGCCTGTGTGTTCATGAACCCCTTTCTGGCTGTTGCCCCTACCACTGTTGTAAAACTGCTTTCCTGGGGACCTCTGCATGTCATAGTTATAATATTCACTTCCAATGCTTTTCCTCAGTGGGCAGGCTGTTGGTTAATATTATAATAATCAAACCATAATGATTGGAATTTGTTGAACCCTTTGTTGTACACACAATGATTTCACACACATGATCTCCTTTTAAAGCAAATGGTATAAATCTATTTGTTGGTGAAAATATGAATTCTGCTGGGGGACAGGTGACAAGGTACCCAGGGTAACACCATAATCTTGGGTACTTTGATCCCTTCCTCCCCTTGCCCCTCTCCCCTGCCATTTCCCTGTAGTGTTTGCTCTATTCTGGTTCTCTTCCTACTTCTCAGACTGAGACTTATCCTTGCCCATTCCTTGGATCTCTTCTCTCTTTTTGTGGTCCTGGGTTTTTTCCCTTAGACTCCTCTCTGGATAGGGTCACCAGTTCCCATGGCTTCAACTTTAGTTTCTGTGATAGACTTTTAAGTCTCTGATCTGTCACTATGTGTCTTTGGACTAGTTACTTCCCTCTTTAAGTCCCAGATTCTTCATTTAGATATATAAGAGCTCAGGGGTTTTGAGTATGCTTTTCTCCTCAGCTCCAACTTCAGATGAGATGAAGAAGGTTAATGTAATTTTTAAAGAAAAATCAATATGAAAGTATGAGATCTAATAAATAAGCTTAGCAAGATTGTGAGATCAAGATCAATATGCAAAAACCAATTGTATTTCTATATACTAACAATGAGAAAACAAAAATGAGGTTAAGGAAACAATTCCATTTACAATGTCACTAAAAAAGATAAAGTATTTAGGAATCAATTTAACAAAAGAGGTGTAAGACCTACACTGAAGACTATAAAACACTGTGAAAAGAAATTAAAGATGGTATAAATAAATGGAAAGACATCCTATGCTCATGGATCAGAAGATTTAACATTGATAGGATGGCATTATTTCCCAAACTGATCTACATTTCAACAATCCCAATCAAAATCTCAACAGCCTCTCATCACTATTTCTACCCCCACAAAATTCTACCAGCTCCAAGACCAGCTCAAATGTTCTTTCATAAACATTGTCCCCATATTCCTGGGTGGAAACGATCCCCCCTGCCCTGGTCTGAGCTTGCCCAGTGTTTTGTCCTTTCAATAGGGTTTCTGTCAGGAGGAAATACATACAGTGTATTTATACAGCTTTTTTCTTTTTCTAGATTGTTTTGGCTACTCTGGGTCTCAGGCAATCCCATAGAAGTCTTAGAATCAGCTTACCAATTTCTCCTCCTGACAGATATTCCCAGTCCTGCCAGTGCCTATTCATCAGGCCCCTGAGAAGCCTATTGTCTAGACGAAGTTGAAAGACACCCAAGACCTTCATACAGGTTGGAGGAGAGGTCTTTGGAAGACCACAGCCAGCACTACCCTTAATGTCAAGGAAAACTCAGTACCT
>NW_019156350.1:0-3606 GCF_002288905.1 Enhydra lutris kenyoni | reverse complement strand
CAGATCAGAAGTGTGCATTTATTTGTTTGTTTGTTTATTGATTATGACGTACTGGTTTACACAGCTCTGCAAGCTGAGAAGTCCCACAAGGTGGCTATCTGCAGGCTGGAGAACCAGGAAAGCTTGTGGTATAACTCAGCCAAAGCCCTAAGCACAAAGGCCTGAGGGACTGGAGAGCCAGTGATGTAACTCCCAGACCAAGGGCAGGAGAGGACAAGATGAGACATCTTGGCTCAAGCTGTGAGGCAGGAAAAAGGGGTGAATTGTTCCTTTCTCTGACTGTTGTTCTATCTCAGTTTCCAATAGGTTGGGTGATGCACACCTACCTTGGGAAGGGCGGTCTGCTTTCCTGAGATTGTGCTAATCCTGTCTGGAAACATCCTCACAGATAGACCCAGAAATGTTTAATCTGGATACCCCATGGCCAGTCAGGTTAACATATAAAATTAACCATCACAGCCATACTTGTGAAAAACCTCCTTAAAACATTTTATTCTTTGGGCACCTGGGTGGCTCATTTGGTTAAGCCACTGCCTTCGGGTCAGGTCACGATCCCAGAGTCCCAGAATCGAGTCCTGCATCGGGCTCCCAGCTCCATGAGGAGTCTGCTTCTCCCTCTGACCTTCTCCCCTCTCATGCTCTCTCTCTCTCTCTCTCAAATAAACAAATAAAATCTTTATTTTATTTATATATAATCTTATATGTAAGATTACATATATATGAATATATAATCTAAGACATAAAATCTTTAAAAAACTTGATTCTTTGAATTATATGCTCAATATATTTCAAATGAGAAGACATAGGAAGAAAACAGAACCCTTCATATCAGAGATACTAAAACATTCATTTGTGCATATCTAAATTATATAATAAATAACTAGAGAATGGTGAGTTTTCACAAGGGTAAATCACTTCTATTTTAATAAAAACTTCTGTTGTAATTGACCAATATCATGAATAATAGTAATGTTCATTGAAAGTCATGAGTTTATTAATTTATTTCTAAAGATTTAGTTACTTGTTTGAGAGAGAGAGCAAGTTGTGGGGAGGTACAGAGGGAGAGAAACTTCAAGCAGACTCGCCATTCACCAGGAAGCCCGAGACAGGGCTTGATCTCACGACCCATGAGATCTTGACCTGAGCTGAAACCAAGAGTCAGATGCTCAACCAACTGAGCTACCCAGGCTCACTGAAAGTCATGACTTTATAACATAATCCAATAGTATGAACATTATTGCTATTATAGTTGACCAGTTGCTGTCTAAAAGGGGAGGGGGGGGGTCTACAGTTTAGTTAACTATATTTTCTATATCAAAACAACAACAACAANACAGTTTAGTTAACTATATTTTCTATATCAAAACAACAACAACAAAACCTAAGTCTAGTGGCTGAGCAAAATGAATGTTTTTGCTCCTGTAAAAGTGAGGGTTTGTGTTCATAGTCAGGAAGCAGCTTTTTCCAGGTGATGATTCAGGCACTGAAGCCCTTCCAATTTTGAGGTCCCAACATCCCACATGGTCTTCAGTCTTCCTCTGGCTGCTGGAGAAGGAACAGGCAGTATAGAACCACCCCTGGTTGGTACTGGTGTACATTCATGGATAAGATCTTACCACAAAGTCACACCTACTCTTTGTATATCTACAGAGTCTTCTGCACACCTGCCTCTCCACCTCAACTCTTTACTTTAAAAAAGAGAGCCTAAATGCCTGTGGAATCTGGTCTCTCTGTTACTGCTTGACCTAGCTGGTTTATCAATGTTAAATCAGAGCATTTGTCATAGAGCATACCTTTCATGCTGTAGTTAGCATAATGCACTTTGTCAAAATGAGTGATTGTCCTCCTGAGAAAGATTTACAAATATATTGCTTAGGAAGAAATAAGCTTATTTAAAAACAATAAAAACAAAATGAAAATCCTTCAATAAAAATTCTAATCTAAAATGTGACTAGGGATTAGTCACATTTTAGGGTTTCATTTTACTTTTGAGGCGGTGAGGTTGTTTTGTTTCATTCTTTTTTTCTTGGTTCTACACCAAATGTTTATATATATATATATATATAAATATATATATAATATATCAATCCATTATATATCCTATATATTATATATATTATAATATGTATTATTATATATATCCATCATAAATATTGCATTTATATTAAGGAACTATTTAGGAATAATAATGATGTATTTTATGTAAAGAATTAGCAAATTTCACCATAAATAATGTTAATAATTAAAATTATGCATGCATAATTAGTTTATTTCAGTTTTCCTGTGTGTGGGGCATATGACTGAAAAAATGATTCGTGTTGTTTCATAGCCATTTATAGGCATATTAGTAATAGTCTAGCATGTATATTTCAAAACAGTAAATTTCAATGTCTTCTGGCAATGTGATATTTACAGTCACAAGAAGTTTGGTAATGGGCTCCTACATGCCATGGGTTAGGTATCCCTCTTTTGAAATCAGCTCCCACAATAAGAATGCCAAGAGACTGACATGAAAGTAGGGAAATTATATTTTGCTTCCATTTTCCTCTTTTAGTTGCAAAATAGTTGAGGGAAAAGGCAGTGAATTATGGGAATACCTATGGTTGTTCTATAATTGTGGCAAGGTGATCCCTAGGTCTTGAGAGCTCTTAGAAATTTTAAATACATCAGTGAGATTTCCATCACCTGTACGGAACAGGAAAGTTCATTTGCTATTTTGTCTAACCTAAATGGATTTGTTTTTTCTCCACATACCTAAGTAAACCCAGCATAAGGATGGTCATTCTTATCCTTTCATTCAGGTAAGTTTTTCCTTTATCTGAGCACTGAAGGGATATGTGAAAGAATGTTAGGAATATTTTTGTTAGGGTGCCTGGGTGGCTCAGTTGGTTAAACATCACACTCTTGATTTTGGCTCAGGTCTGGAGGTGGAACCCTATGTCAGGCTTCCCTCTTTCTTACCCTCTGTGGGGGTCTGCTTCCCCTCTTTCTTTCGCTCTGCTCCTACCCCACCTGAGGGCAATCTCTCTCTCCCCCTCTTTCTTTTTTTTTTAATATATTTTTTTAAAATTTTTATTTATTTGACAGACAGAGATCACAAGTAGACAGAGAGGCAGGCAGAGAGAGAGAGAGAGAGAGGAGGAAGCAGGCTCCCTGCCAAGCAGAGAGCCTGATGCGGGGCTCGATCCCAGGACCCTGGGATCATGACCTGAGCCAAAGGCAGCGGCTTAACCCACTGAGCCACCCAGGCACGCCTCTCCCCCTCTTTCTTAAATAAAGAAATAAATCTTTTTAAAAAAGAATATTCTTGGTAATGCCTTCAACTGGGGATCATTTTGTTTAATTTCTTATAGGAAAGCTTGAATGAAACAAATATTATCATTTTTTATGTCAAGAAAAATTATTCTGATCATGATGTTTTTTTATTCACAAAACCATACACACATATATAATACCTGAATTAACAACGGATGTGATATCTGGGTGATATCCAAGTCACGTATTAGTTCAGAAAATTAAGAATACAAATGGAGCAAGACCTCTAGAATTATTTAGGAAAAATAGTGATGCATTGTGTATAAAGAATCAACAAACTGCACCATAAAT
>NW_019156349.1:0-3613 GCF_002288905.1 Enhydra lutris kenyoni | reverse complement strand
CGTGGTCTCATGGGCCATGCAGGTGGCGCCCACTCTGAAAGTAGTACAACCATATCAACATCCACTTTCCTGCCATGGGGAAGGAGGAGTACTCTGTTGTGCTTCAGGTACACACAATGGCAGGGTTTTACACTACCTTCTGGGGTCAGATACCTGCATACCCAGGTTGGATGGAAATAACGGGCTCGGGCCTAGGCAGTTCCCACCTGCAGGATATGGTCCCGCTATCTGGCTGACCGACAGATTGGTTTCGGGCTGTGTTACACAGAATATTAGTTCACAGGGCGACCTATGATATCAGGGTGCCCTTGATGGCCGTGTGGTTGGACGCTCATTGGGGGTTTTGGGCAGACCTGTAGGACATTTCTTCTTTCTGTTGGCCAGGTAGAAGGCAGCTTTGTGACTCCAGAATTCCCAAGGTGGAGGGTCAACTGGCAAAGCTTGTGAGGATCGAAATCTGAAAACACAAGCTCTGGTTATGTTCAGTGCCGAGGGCATGACAGTTGCAATGGGCAGCAGCTTTTTAAAGATCTCCAGCACCTGAGGATAGGCGAGAGTGAGATGTCTGCTCACACTGGAATTTGTGTCCATGATTGCCAACGAATGCTCGGGTGGCCTCAAGAATCCTTGGAGGCTTATCCAAGCTGGAGCTTGTGAGCTGCTCCAAACCACAAGGTGTCCTTCTGTGGGACAGGGGAAGTCAGCTTAGAGGTCTCCCACATTGAAAGATTCGACAGCAGAGCTCTCCGAATGGATGCCTGGAAACCCCACCTCGCCTTATCACAGCAGCCAAGGAACAGGGCAGCTTTGATCCACTGCCACTGGTTCGAAGTTCCAAGGGATCTGAGTTGACAGAGGTTCTCAGTCTGACCGGTCCCAATGCTGCTTGGTGTGCAGGGAGACCTTAGAATGTGGCTGTGGCTCTGGGGCCATGCAGGAATCTCCTAGGCTGAGGGTTAGTCCCCGTTCTCAAGAGCAAGGTTTCCTTCTCGGGACCAGAGGGATTCTATTGATGGATAGGGGCCACACGTAGGGCCATAAGTTGGTTTTCCAGAACAGGCCTGAGGGACAGAGGCCTGAAAACCTAAGCAAGGTATTGGATGAGGTTCTAGGGGCATGTCAGGTTCAATCTTCAGACTCAGGTCCATTTATGTGCGTTTCTTCCTGCAGCTAGGTCTGAAGGTGTGTCAGTCAGACTGCACATTTTTTCCAGAGCAGCCTATGAAATTGGTGTGGGTTTAGGTGCCTTGAAGCTTTCTCCCATTCTGGAAGGTTTGGGCAACTGAGATGTGCAGAGTTCCCTCGGGAGAGCAGGCCAAGTGATGCTGTTTGGTTCTGGATGTCCCATCCTGTAGGGCATGTGGTCACGGCTTTGGGAACCAAGTCTTCAGACAGCAACTAGGGGAAGACTTAGGAGCGAAGTTATGGCAGGCCCGATGTGCAGACCGTGAAAGCAGCTCCTCAGGATTTGAAATTCGGATATTGGGAGCCGTAGCAGAGGCTTTTCTGTCTGGACTCTATATCCAGGATGGCCTCGGAATGATAGGGTTGCTACATGGGTCCATGGGACGATCTTCCTATCTGGGGTTTTTCCCCGGCTCCCAAGAGTTTGCTGTCTTTCAGGGGAAGCGAAGAGTGCTGTTTCCCACGTCAGAGGTCCCGCCCAAACAAGGATTCCAGAGTGGGGTTGTGGATCACGTGGCCTGGACAAGCCCACCAAGGGTTCGGATTTGGGCCAAGAGGCACGAGAGGCCTGCTCTCTGGCTTCCTGGTCCAGCCCCCAACAGGGTGTGCTTTAAAGGGGTCTCAGGCTGAGGGTCACAAGGCCTGCTTGTGCCCAGCTGCCCCTCCTGAGTGGGCGTGGTCTCATGGGCCATGTTGTTGGCTCCCACTCTAGAGTAGTACAACCATGTCAACATCCACATTCCTGCCATGAGGAAGGAGCAGTACTCTGCTGTGATTCAGTTCCTCCACAGGCAGGGTTTTGCGCTACATTCTGGGGTCAGATAACTGCATACCCAGGTTCGCAGGAGATGACGGGCTCTGACCAAGACAGAGCCCACCTGCAGGATATGGGTCGCGCTATGGGGCTGGCTGACAGAGGCCGGGCCTGGGCTTTGTCAGACAGAGCATCAGTTCACAGGGCGGCCTATGATATCAGGGTGCCCTTGAGGGACATGCTGCTGAACCCTCATGTGGGGATTCTGGGCAGACCCGTAGGGTATTTCTTCCTTCCGGTGGGCAGCCAGAAGGCAGCTTTGTTTCACCAGAATTCCCAATGTGGTTGGCCTGCTGGCAAGGTGTGTGAGGATGGAAGTCTGAACACAAAGCTATGCTTATGTTCAGTGCCGAGGCCATAAGAGTTCCAATATGCAGCGACTGTTTCGAGATCTCAACACCCGAGGACGATTGAGTGTGAGATGTCTGCTCACGCTGGAATTTGTATCCATGATGTCCCTCGAATGCTCGTGCGGCCTCAAGAAGCCTTGGCGGCTTTCCGAAGCTGGAGCTTGGAGCTGTTCCAAACAGCAAGGTGTCATTCAACGGGACAGGGGAAGTCCAGTTAGAGGGCTCCAGGGTCCCCATATGGAAAGATTCGATAGGAGAGCTCTCCGAATGGATGCCTGGAAACTCCTCCTCCGTTACCACTGAAGCCTAGGAACAGGGCAGCTTGATCTAGAGGCTCTGCTTCGCAGTTCCAAGGGATCTGAGTTGATGGAGGTTCTCAGTCTGACGGGTCACAATGCTGCTTGGTGTCCCGGGAGACCTTCGAATGTGGCGGTAGCTCTGGGGCCATGCAGGAACCTCCTAGCCTGTGGGTGGGACCCCGTTCCCAAGAGCAAACTTTCCTTCTCGGGAACAGAGGGGTTCTACTGTATGGCTCAGGGACCACACGTTGGGCCATAGGTTGGTTTTCCAGAACTGGCCGGAGGGACAGAGGCCTGAAAACCTAAGCTAGGTTTTGGATGAGGTCCTAGGGGCATGTCAGGTTGAATCTTCGGACTCAGGCCCATTGACGTGCGTGTCTTCCTGGTGGTAGGTGCTGACGGTGTCTCATACTGCGCCTTTTTTCCAGATCGGCCTCTGAAATTGGGGTGGCTTCAGGTACCTTGCAGGTGTCTCCCATTCTGGATGGTTTGGGCAACTGAGACGGGCAGAGTTTCCGCGGGAGAGCAGGTCCAGTGATGCGGTGTGGTTCTGGGGGTCCCTTCCAGGAGGGCATGTGATCAAGGCTTTGGGAACAAAGTCTTCAGGCAGCCACTCGGGGAAGAATTAGGAGCGAGGTTATGGCAGGCCCGATGTGTAGACCCTGAAAGCAGCTCCTCAGGATTTGAAATTCGGGTGCCAGGGAGACAGTAGCAGAGGCTTTTCTCTCTTGACTGTATACCTAGGATGGTCTCGGAATGCACGGGTAAGCACATGGGTCCATGGGATATTCTCCCTTTTTGGATATTCTGCCAGGCTCCCAAGAGTTTGGTGTTTTTCCAGGGAAGGGAAGAGTGCCCTTTTCCATCTCAGGGGTCCTGCTCAAACAGGGATTCCAGAGACGGGTTGTACGTCACGTAGCCTGGACAACCCCACCAAGGGATAGGATTTGGGTCTAGGGGCACAA
>NW_019156348.1:0-3615 GCF_002288905.1 Enhydra lutris kenyoni | reverse complement strand
TCCTTCCAGATTCTTTGCCTTGGTCTGCTGTACCCCATATATGACTTTGGGTCTCTTTGTTGTCTTATCTCTTACTGGCAAGTTGAGTAACTGTTGGGATGTCATGTTCAGCAGAGTCAGTGGCTCAGAGTCCGTGGGCCCACTTTAGTGCAGTGGAGACCCCATTCTTCTGTTAGCACTCCATTTGTTGTAGTCTAGAAACAGGAAAATCATATATTTTTTTCTGCCTTTTTTCCCTCTCCGTGCAGCTAATCTGTGTGCTCATTCCTTCATCGAACACTTACAAGCACACATGCTCTTCTGCCATCAGTCTCACTGCTTCTTAACCAGCCGACTTGTGGTTGGTGTTGGAGCCCTTACCAGGGCCCCCACACCCTGTAACTTCATGTTTGGCTCAGCTCGGCTCCCTGTGGTTCTGCATCGCACAGCTCTGGTCCGGCGTGATCATCACTCTTCCTTCTCTCCATCTGCTTACGTTGCCTCTCCTTTCCATTTTCCCAAACTCAGCCAAGCTTAGAGACAGTCTCCCCGTCTCCTTGTTGCTCCCTTGTAGTCCTCTGGCCATATTCACCTCTTCCTGACCTTGACTCTTTTTGCCCCTACAGTGTTAGTCCATTGCTCCAGGTAAGTATTTTAGACTGTAATGGCTTTCTTGAAGTAGAACTGACACACAAAGAGCTGCATATTTACAGTACAGAACACGATAACACTGGGTGTATCCATACTTCAGGAATCCACCACCAACAGTCAAGATAATGGGTGTATCCGCCTACCATCTAAGTTTCCTCAGGCCCCTTTGTCATGCTTCCCTTCCTCCCTCCTCTGCCCTCCTTGCCAGGCAACCACTGTGTATCTTCATCCATGAAATGTCTGTTAAAATCTTTTGTTCACTTTGAAAATTAGGTGGTTTTCTTATTATGCAGGGTTTTATTATTTTTTTAATACAGTTTTCTTTTAGACTGATTTATTTATTAGAGAGAGAGAGCACGAGCAAGAGGGGCAGAGGGAGAGAGAATCTCAAATCGACTCTGCACAGAGTCCGACTCCAGGACCTCGAGATCCGATCTGACCCAAAACCAAGAGTCAGACACTTAACTGACTGCACCACCCACGCACCCCTGTTACGGAGTTTTGAGAGCTCTTTATATATTCTGATTTTAAAATTCTCTCCCACATGGTGACATGTCGTTTCATTCTCCTAACAGTGTATTTTGAAGAGTAGAAATTTTTCATTTTGATGAAGTCCGATTTGTCAATTTCTCTTTAATGGATCATGCTTTTGGCGTCTAAGAAATCTTTGCCTAACACAAGGTCACAAAGATTATTCTGCTGTTTTCTTCTGTAGGTTTTGTTTGTTGTAGATTTTACATTTAGGATCAATTTTGCAAGTTATGGGTCAAAATTCATATTTTTTTGCAGGTGGATATCCAGTTGTTCCAGCACCATTTGTTGGAGACTGTTTGTTCTCCATTGAATTGCCTTTGCACTTTGTCCCACGTTGGTTTACTGTTTTTGTGTGGTTTTATTTCTGGGCTCTCTGGTGTGTTCCATTGATTGCTTTATGCCAGTATTACATTGCTTGGGTGACTATTGCTTTATAATAAGTCTCGAAATCAAGTAATATTAGTTCTTCAACTTTGTTCTTTTTCAAAGTTGTCTTGGCTATTTTATATCCCTTAATTTCCATAGTATCAGCTTGTCAGTTTCTTAAAAACAAAAAAACAAAACCCAAACCTTCTGGGGGTTGATTTGATTTCATTACATTTATAGATCAATATGGGGAGAATTGGCATCTTAACAATAATGAGTAATTTGATCCATAAACTGGTTGTTTTCTCCATTTATTTATGTCTTCATTAAATTTTCTTTGCATTGTTTTGTAGTGTACAGCCTTCAGATCTTGTAAGTCTTTCCTCAGATTCATTCCTAAGTATTTGATATTTTAATGCTACTCTAAACAATGTTGTTAAAAATTTCAATTTCTGCTTTCCCATTGTGAATACATAGAAATACACTTGATTTTTACATACAGATCTTATACCCTATCATATTTGTTTACATTGCTCACACTCAGCTTTTTGGGTAGATTCCATCAGACTTTCTAGGTAAATGGTATGTAATCTATGAATAAAGACAGCTTTATGTCTCTCTTTCTGACGTGAATGATCACTTCATTTTTCTCTCCTTATTGCACTGGTTAGAACAAGGGAAGTGAGAGCAGACATCCTTATCTACAATCTCTCTCTTAACAAGAAGTATGATGTTGGTGGCATGTTGTTCATAGATGCCCTTTATTGAATTTTGAGCGTGTTCCTGGTTGGCTAAGAGTTGTTGTTCTAATTAGGAATGGAATGTTGGATTTCATCAAATGCTTTTTCTCTAACTATAGAAATGATCATGGCTTTTCTCTTTTTTCGACCATCAATGTGGTAATTACATTGATTTTCAAGTATTAAAACACACTTGCAGTCTGGGGATAAACCCCACTTAGTTATGATGTATTTTCATTTTTATATCTTGGTTAATTCATTTTGCTAAATTTTATTTATTATTTTTGCATCCATATTCATAAAAGATATTGGCTTGTGGGTTTCTCTTAATGTGTTTGATTTTTGTTTCAGGCCAGTGCTGGTCTTACAGAATGAGTTGGGAAGGCTTCCCTCCCTTTCAGTTTCCTGGAAGTTTGTGATGAGTTGGTCTGAAGCACCACCATTTCTACCTAAGTTACTATAACGACCCCCCATCCGATCTCTTGGCATCTGCCTGTGACAGACAGGTTGGGAATGGAAAGAGCTACATAGTGGTGATTTCCTTTATTAAGCTCTGAACCAAATATTTTTACACCATAAACGTTGTTATGTTTAGCATCATGGCGCTGGTTTTAGCGAGAAGACTTGCCAAGATGCCAGGAAGGCTGTCCGAGGTAGATGCTCATTGGGAGGTTTCATGTCTTCATCCTCCTGTGAGGGGGCAGCACTTGCTTCCTCACCTGTAAAGCTGAATAAACTCAAGAGACTCGCTTAAAACAAGGTTACCATGGGTGAAGATGTTGATCTTCTCCAGACATTTCCTCCTAAGCATAGAATATTTCATTTACATGGATTATTTAATTTATATGGATTATTTAATTTACTTGGATAATTTAATATAATCCTCGCATTAATCCAGTAAGGAAATGGAGGCTTCAAGTAAGTTTTCTCAGCTAGACAGCCAGTAAGTGGGATGTAAGACTGTGTAACTCCAGCAGGTGTTGAGACATGGGGTCATGTCTCCCTTGCAGAGAGGCCTTACCTTACCTCCCAACTCACTTCCTGTCACATCTCACTGTTAGCTTCTTCTTGTATTGCTTCCTAAGATCATCATTGCTTCCTGTCTTCTCCCACCAGGATGCCTGTTGGTCTTCATTGCTCCTGCTCTGTCCCTCTGTGCTTGGGACTGTTGGCATATAGGAGGCTATCAGTGCATTTCTGAACACTCAGTTTCACTGGCTATTAACATAAAAATTTATTTGAGTTCTAAACATAATTTAGAACATAGTTCCATGCTTTGTGAAGAGGAAAGGGAAATTTGAAGATGTCTGGGCTCCTGGGAGCTGCAGCCCTTGACCTCCTGGTG
>NW_019156347.1:0-3616 GCF_002288905.1 Enhydra lutris kenyoni | reverse complement strand
ACTCCATGCCAGGGCGCGGGCGGTGTGCTGTGCTCAGGTCGCCTCTCCTCTCGTCTGGGGAAGGCCCAGGCCTGTTCCTGAGTCTGCCTGAAAGCGACAGAAAAAGGCCAGGCCCTGGCTAACCCGGAAGCAGCCAGTCTGTGCAGAGTTCCACCCTGGGAGACGCACGCTGCTGCGGGCACCAGGCTACGTCTCCAGACGTGGGGGACGCAGGGGGAGCCCAGGGCGCGAAGCTGGGCCCCGGGAAAGCAAGGCCCAAGAGGCACCCACTCTCCCGCATCACTTCTTCCCTCTAGCGAGCGAGCCAACGCCCAAAGCCTTGCTGGGAAGCAGCAGCGAAGTGCGGTGCGCGCCCAGCGGGAAAACCTCTGCGAAAGCTCAGCGTTCGCTGGGAAGGAAGAGTCGGGTCTTTTGGCTGCTGCTGCTGCTTGCCTGAGCCAAGGACTCCGCAATGCGGCATGAGAGACCCACCCCAGAACGAAAGCTTCTTTACCCGGACATCCTGTCTGCCCGAGAGAGAAGCGTGTTGACGCTTGGGAAAGCAGCTTTAAGGGAAGGGACAAGCCTGTCAACACGGTCCCCTGAGCTCGTGTGGGGAGAGCGCGGCACGCCGCCCCGGGAGCTAGCGGAGCCCTTGGCATTGCAGTCGAGAAACGGACGCGAAGTAGGAGAGCCAGCCCTCTGAGGAACCGCGGGCCGGGGGCAAGACAGGGGTTACCCACTGCCTCTGCGGCGAGACCGAAGCCTGGCTGCTCAGGCAACACGAGGGGACGACGAATGCAGGGGTGCGGGCTCCATTCTGAGAAAGGAGTCTGGGCAGAAGGCAGGCCTTTCCTGGGCCTCTAGGACCAAGGTGGCAGCAGGTCCTTGGCCACCTGTCCCTGGGGCAGCCTTTGCACGTCCAGCGGGCGCCCGAACCTGAACTCGCAGAAACAGATCCCCGGTGGCACGGGCAATCGGCTCCCGTCTTTCTACAGGATGTGGCAGCGTTTGCGGTGGCAGGGGTGGCGGGGGAAGGAAAGGGGACAGTCCCCTGCGGGGGGACTCCATTCCAGGGCGCGGGCGGTGTGCTGTGCTCCGGTCGCCTCTCCTCTCGTCTGGGGAAGGCCCAGGCCTGTTCCTGAGTCCGCCTAAACGCGACAGGAAAAGGCCAGGCTCTGGCTAACCCGGGAGCAGCCAGTCTGTGCAGAGGGACACCCTGGGAGACGCAAGCTGCTGCGGGCACCAGGCTACGTCTCCAGACGTGGGGGAGGCAGGCGGAGCCCAGGGCGCGAAGCTGGGCCCCGGGAAAGCAAGGCCCAAGAAGCACCCACTCTCCCGCAGCACTTCTTCCCTCTAGCGAGCGAGCCAACGCCCAAAGCCTTGCGGGGAAGCAGCAGCGAAGTGCGGTTCGCGCCCATCGGGAAACACTGTGCGAAAGCTTAGCGTTCGCTGGGAAGAAAGCGTTGGGTCTTTTGGCTGCTGCTGCTGCTTGCCTGAGCCAAGGGCTCCGCAGTGCGGCGTGAGAGACCCACCCCAGAACGAAAGCTTCTTTGCACGGACATCCTGTCTGCCCGAAAGAGAAGCGTGTTTGCGCCAGGGGAGGCAGCCTTAAGGGAAGGGACAAGCCTTTCACCACTGTCTCCGGAGCTCGTGTGGGGAGAGCGCGGCACGCCGCCCCGGGAGCACAGCGGAGCCCTTGGCATTGCAATCGAGAAACGGACGCGAAGTAGGAGAGCCAGTCCTCTTAGGAACCGAGGGCGGGGGACAAGACAGATGTCACCCACTGACTCTGCGGAGAGACCGAAGCCAGGATGCTCAGGAAACACGAGGGGACGACGAGTGCAGGGGCGCGGGCTCCACTCTGAGAAAGGAGTCTGGGCAGAAGGCAGGCCTGTCCTGGGCCTCTAGGCCCAAGGTGGCAGCAGGTCCTTGGCCACCTGTCCCTGGGGCAGCCTTTGCGCGTCCAGCGTGCGCCCGACCCTGAACTCGCAGAAACAGCTCCCTGGAGGCACGGGCAATCGGCTCCCGTCTTCCTCCAGGATGTGGAAGCGTTTGCGGTGGCAGGTGTGGCCGGGGAAGGAAAGGGGCCAGTCCCCCACGGGGGGATTCCATTGCGGGGCGGGGGCGGTGTGCTGTTCTCCGGTCGCCTCTCCTCTCGTCTGGGGAAGGCCCAGGCCTGTTCCTGAGTCCGCCTGAACGCGACAGGAAAAGGCCAGGCCCTGGCTAACCCGGGAGCAGCCAGTCTGTGAAGAGTTCATCCCTGGGAGACGCACGGTGCTGCGGGCACCAGCCTCGTCTCCAGACGTGCGGGAGGCAGGGGGAGCCCAGGGCGCGAAGTTGGGCCCCGGGAAAGCAAGGCCCAAGAGGCACCCACTCTCCCGCAGCACTTCTTCCCTCTAGCGAGCGAGCCAACGCCCAAAGCCTTGCTGGGAAGCAGCAGTGAAGTGCGGTGCGCGCCCAGCGGGAATCCCTCTGCGAAAGCTCAGCGTTCGCTGGGAAGGAAGAGTCGGGTCTTTTGGCTGCTGCTGCTGCTTGGCTGAGCCAAGGGCTCCGCAGTGCGGCGTGAGAGACCCACCCCAGAACGAAAGCTTCTTTGCCCGGACATCCTGTCTGCCCGAGAGAGAAGCGTGTTGGCGCCTGGGGAAGCAGCCTTAAGGGAAGGGACAAGCCTGTCACCACGGTCTCCGGAGCTCATGTGGGGAGAGCGCGGCAGGCCAAACCGGGAGCACAGCGGAGCTCTTGGCATTGCAGTCGGGAAATGGACGTGAAGTAGGAGAGCCAGCCCTCTGAGGAACCGCGGGCCGGGGGCAAGACAGGTGTCACCCACTGCCTCTGCGGAGAGACCGAAGCCTGGCTGCTCAGGCAACACGAGGGGACGACGAGTGCAGGGGCGCGGGCTCCACTCTGAGAAAGGGCTCTGGGCAGAAGGCAGGCCTATCCTGGGCCTCTATGCCCAAGGTGGCAGCAGGTCCTTGGCCACCTGTCCCTGGGGCAGCCTTTGAGCGTCCAGCGGGCGCCCGACCCTGAACTCTCAGAAACAGCTCCCAGGAGTCACGCGCAATCAGCTACCGTCTTCCTCCAGGATGTGGCAGCGTTTGCGGTGGCAGGGGTGGCCGGGGAAGGAACGGGGCCAGTCCCCCACGGGGGGACTCCATGCCAGGGCGCGGGCGGTGTGCTGTTCTCCGGTCGCCAATCTTCTCGTCTCGGGAAGGCCCAGGCCTGTTCCTGAGTCCACCTGAATGCGACAGGAAAAGGCCAGGCTCTGGCTAACGCGGGAGCAGCCAGTCTGTGCAGAGGGCCACCCTGGGAGACACACGCTGCTGCGGGCACCAGGCTACGTCTCCAGACGTGGGGGAGGCAGGGGGAGCCCAGGGCGTGAAGCAGGGCCCCGGGAAAGCAAGGCCCAAGAGGCATCCACTCTCCCGCAGCACTTCTTCCCTCTAGCGAGCGAGCCAACGCCCAAAGCCTTGCGGGGAAGCAGCAGCGAAGTGCGGTTCGCGTCCAGAGGGAAACACTCTGCGACAGCTTAGCGTTCGCTGGCAAGGAAGAGTTGGGTCTTTTGGCTGCTGCTCCTGCTTGCCTGAGCCAAGGGCTCCGCAGTGCGGCGTGAGACACCCACCCCAGAACGAAAGCT
>NW_019156346.1:2194-3620 GCF_002288905.1 Enhydra lutris kenyoni | reverse complement strand
TTAACAGTTAGTTCTGTTGTTGTTTGTTTGTTCAGATGTCACATATAGGTAAAATTATATAATATTTGTCTTTCTCTTTCTCACTTATCTCAGTGTAATACCTTCTAAGCTATCCATGTTGTGGCAAATGGCAAGCTCTCATTATTTTATGGCTGAGTAATATTCCATCGTGTGTGTATATGTGTATCTATTCATCTATCAATGCACACTTGGCTAAGTTTATTCCTATGTAATTTGACATTGGACCAGATGAATTTAAGTGATATATCCAGAACATTCCATCCTAGAACAGCAGAATGCACATTGTTTTCAAGTTCATGTGGAACATTCTCCAGATTAGACTGCATATTAGACCACAAAACATGTTTCAACAAGTTTCAAAAGATCAAAGTCATACCATGCACCTTTTCAGACCATAATGCTATGAAACTAGAAATCAACCACAAGAAAAAATCTGGAAAGAGCACAAGTACATGGAGGTTAAATTACATGCTACTACACAGTGAATGGATCAACCAAGAAATGAGAGAGGAAAACAAAAAATTCATGGAACCAAGTAAAAATAAATATATAACATTCCAAATTCTTTGGAATACAGCAACGCAGTTCTAAGCCTTAAGTTTATACCAATATAGGTCTACCTCAAGATAAGAAAAATCTCAAATAAACAATCTAATCTTATACCTGGAGGAGCTAGAAAAGGAAGAACAAACAAAACCCAAATATAGTGGAAGGAAGGAAATAATACCAGCTATAGCAGGAGTAAATGAAATGAACCTATAAAACCAATAGAAGAGTTCAATGAAATGAGGAGCAGGTACTTTGAAAACATAAACAAAATTGATAAACCTGTAGCCAGATTCTTTAAAAGAGAGAAAGAAGGAAAGAGCAAGAGCTCACATAAAATCAGAAATTAAAGAGGAGAAATACAAAGTGACACAATAGAAATACAAAGAATTGTAAGAGACTATGAGACTGACTCATGATGAATTGTAAGAGAATATTAAGAAAAATCTTATAGCAAGAAGTTGAATGACATAAAAGAATTGGATAATTTTTTTGAAACATGTTAACTTCCAAAACTGAATCAGGAAGAAATAGACAATCTGAACAGACTGATTACCACCAATGAAATTGAATCAGTAATAAAAATACTGCAACAACAAATGTCAGGACCAGACAACCTCACAAGTGAATTCTAGAAAACATGTAAAGAAGAGTAAATACCTGTTCATCTCAAACAACTAACAAAGCATTAAAAAATCTCTCACCAGGATCAAGTTGAATGCATTCCAAATGCAAATTGTGGTTCAATAGATGCAAATCACTCAAAACAAATCAATCAACATGATATATTAAATTAATAAGAGAAAGAATAGAAACCATATGATGATTTCAATAGATGCAGAAACAAACACTGACAATG
>NW_019156346.1:0-2116 GCF_002288905.1 Enhydra lutris kenyoni | reverse complement strand
ACAGTGAACATCATACTTGATGGTAAAAATCTCAGAGCAGTTTTCTTAAGCTCAGGAACAAGACAAAGGTGTCCACTTGCCTTTACTCAACATAGTACTATAAGTCCTTAGCCACAGCATCAGACAAGAAAAAGGAATAAAAGGTATACAAATTTGTAATGAAGTAAAATGTTCTCTATTTTCAGATGACATGATACTAAACAGAGAAAAATCTGGACTACCAAAAAACAACGAGAACTGATCAATGAATTCAGTAATGACACAGGATATAAACTCAAGATACAGAAATCCACTGTATTCCTAAAAACTAATAATAGAGCAGCAGAAAGAGAAATCACAAAAACAACCCCATTTGCAATTGCACCAAAAATATAAGATACCTATAAATAAACTTTTAAAAAAATAGTGAAAGAGCTACACCGTGAAAACTAAAAAACACTGATGAAAGACAAGATGACATAAAAAAGAAAAGATAATTCTTGTTCATAGATTGGAAGAACGATTACTATAAAATACCCATAAAATGCATAACACTATGCAAATGTAAGACAACCCTATGGAAATACCAAAAGCATTTTTCACAGCACTGCAACAAGTAATACTAATTTTTTTTCTTTTTTTTTATTGTGTTAGTTAGTTAGTCACCATACAAGACAGTATTAGTTTTTGATGTAATCCAAGATTCATTGTTTATATATAATACCCAGTGTTGCATGCAATACATGCCCTCCTTAATACCCACCACCAGGCTCACCCAAACTAAAATTTTAATGCAACCACAAAAGTCACCAAATAGCCAAAGCAGTCCAAGAAAGAAAAACAAAGGTGGAAGTGTCACAATTCCATATTTCAAGTTATACCTCAAAGTGGTAGCAAATATACCTCAAAGTGGCAGAAAAATAGATACAAGATCAATGGAACAGAACTGAAAGTCCAGATAAACCCACAAATATATGGTTAATTAATGTACAACAAAGGAGGCAAGAATATGCAAAGAGAAAAAGCATTTTTTAAACAAATTATTTTAGGAAAACTGGACAGCTACATGCAAAAGAATGAAACTGGACCACTTTTTAGACCATATCCAAAAATAAACTCAAAATGCATCAAAGACCTAAATGTGAGATCTGAAGCCATAAAACTCCTAAAAAATATGTACAGTGGGGCACCTGGGTGGCTCAGTGGGTTAGGCCTCTGCTTTCGGCTTAGGTCATGATCTCAGGGTCCTGGGATTGAGCCCCGCATTGGGCTCTCAGCTCAGCAAGGGGCCTGCTTCCCCACCCCCCGCCTCTGCCTGCCTCTCTGTCTACTTGTGATCTCTTTGTTTCTGTCAAATAAATAAATAAAATTTAAAAAATATGTACAGTAATTTTTTGGATGTCTCCCTCAGCAACGTATTTATGAATATGTTTCTCCAGGCAAGGCAAACAAAAGCAAAAATAAATTATTGTGACTACAAGAAAATAAAAAACTTCTGCATGGGGAAGGAAACTATACACAAAGCAAAAGGTAACCCAGTAAATGGGAGAAGATATTTGCAAAGTAGTATATTTGCAGAGCATAAACACGGAGGACATGGGGAGATGGAGAGAAGTGAGTTGAGGGAAATTGGAGGCAGAGACAAACCATGAGAGACTGTGGACTCTGAGAAACAAAATGAAGGTTTTGGAGGGGAGAAGGATGGCAGGTTGGGTGAACCTGATGGTGGGTATTATGGAGGGCATGTATTGCATGGAGCACTCGGTGTGGTGCATAAACAATGAATTCTGGAACACTGAAAATAAATAAATAAACAAATAAAAATTTAAAGATATATCTGATAAGGGATGAATATAAAAAACATAGAAAGAACTTACACAATACCCCCCAAAAAATCCAAATTAAATTGGGCAGACAACCTGAATAGATACTACCACCCCCCCAAAAAAAAACCCCAAACAAAAGCATGCAGATGACTAATACATATGAGAACATGATCAACATCACTAATCATCAGGGAAAAGCAAATCAAAATCAGAGTGAGATATCTCACACCAGAGAAAATGGCCAGTGTTAACAAGATAAAAAATAGCAGTTGTTGTTGAGGATATGGAATGAAGGGAACTACCATGCCCTG
>NW_019156345.1:1548-3621 GCF_002288905.1 Enhydra lutris kenyoni | reverse complement strand
ATTTCCAAGAACTGAAGGATATGCATTTCAAATCACACAGGTCCACTAAAAGCCAAGAACTATGAAAGAAAAAGTATCAAAGTACATCATCATGAAAGGATATATTATAGAATATGGGAAAATGATCTACATGAAATACAGGAAATAAGGATTT
The DNA here is from genome assembly GCF_002288905.1 of Enhydra lutris kenyoni. Classification (NCBI taxonomy): domain Eukaryota; kingdom Metazoa; phylum Chordata; class Mammalia; order Carnivora; family Mustelidae; genus Enhydra; species Enhydra lutris. The sequence goes on along the minus strand of NW_019156345.1, from coordinate 3,467 downwards.
CAACACAGGAAGGGTAAAAAAAAAAAAAAAGGTCCCAGAATTACATCTCTCCTTCTGACAGGAGAAAATGAAAGACTAGAGTAAATCGGAGACATGTCGAAGGAGGGTATTGTGGAGGAAGAGTTTACTCTACCTTTCATGGTCCTTCTAGCTGGGCTAAGAGTCAAATTGACAAGAGACGATTAACAGGAGAAAATCAAATTTAATAGCCTACTTACGGGGAATCCACGCAGACATGGAAATTCCAAAGACAGTGAGGCAACATGATGATTATGTGATCTAAGGAGAAAGAAAGTGGTATGAGGATACAAGAGGAGAGAGACGATTAGTAGGAAGGTGAAAGGAGATGCTTGGAAAACAAAGTTTGCCTTTTTACTTAAGTAAGTTTCTTAGGTAAAGAGGAATCTCTATTAATAGGTCTTTTCCTGGTATAAGCAGGCATTTGGGGGGGGGGAGATTTTTCTGAAACTGCAGGGTTTGGATTGCTCTTAACTCAAAATAATATTGATGCCAAAGTGGCCCATCTTGGGGCTGCCTGCCTTTGGTCCCTACAAGGTTACTGAGGAAAAAAATAAAACAATATATTAATTGGTGTTTTGGTATATAGAGATATTTTAAGGATTAAAACAGAACAATTGGACTATTTTGGGGGAAAAAAAAAGCCATAGGTTCATAGAGAGCTAAACAAATATTAGAGGAAATGTTTAACTACAGAAAAAAATACCCCAAAATAAAAGTCACAGTATGTTACTTGAGTCTGCAATGCACAATATTTTCAAGGTAATAATATCATAAACACTAACAGCTCATTTAACCAAAAATTGTGGTAGAAGACTATATAAGGATTATGAGGACAGAAATTAGAAGAATAATGAAAAGAAATAAATTATTATATAAAATAATTAGCATGCAATACCCAATATTCATAATTCAGGAAATAGCAGTATGTATCTATTATTTAGAAATATCAAAAAAGAAGAAACAGTTATTGAGGGGGTAGAAAGGGATGAAAGGGATGCTGCCTTCAGTTCAGGTCATGATCCCAGGTTCCTGGGACCGAGTCCCACATCAGACTCCTTGCTCAGCAGGGAGCCTGCTTCTCTCTCTGCCTCTGCCTGTTGCTCTGCCTGCTTGTGTTCCCCACCCCTCTCTCTGACAAATAAATAAATAAAGTCTTTAAAAAATAATAAAAAATAAATAAAAAGCATGTGCTTATTACCCTTGTAAAAAAATAAAATAAAATTTTAAATATATTTCAAAAGCTAGGTAGCCTGGGAGGCTCTGTTGGTTAAACATCTGCCTTCAGCTCAGGTTATGATCCCAGAGTCCCAAGATGGAGTCCCATGTTGGGCTCCCTCCTCAGTGGGGAGTCTGCTTCTCCCCAACCACCAATGATCATGCTCTTTAGCTCTCACTCACTCTCTCTGTCTCAAATAAATAAATAAAATAAAATAAAGCTAGGTAGCCTGGAAGGAGAATAGAGAGAGACTCCTTCTTAAAGCAGCAAGGCAGGAGAAGTATTATCTGAGATGAGGAATGCAGAGGGACCTGTTTTAAGAATTGTGGCCTCTCCGGACAGGCCAACAGCAGAATCCAAAAAGGTGCATCCTTTCCACAAGGGAAGCCACCTACATGTTATACCAGGAATAGAAGCTAACCCCATGGTATGAAAGCAGAAAGTCACCAGATTTTGAGGAAACTCAGAAGATGACCAATGAGGATTTCAGAAAGGATGAAAATAGAAAGCAGGAATTCGACCAAACTTAAACTCTGAGGCTGACTTAGCTAAAATTCTGAACAGAAATTACGGAAGCTGGGGCACCTGGGTGGCTCAGTGGGTTAAGCCGCTGCCTTCGGCTCAGGTCATGATCTCAGGGTCCTGGGATCGAGCCCCGCATCGGGCTCTCTGCTCTCTAGGG
>NW_019156345.1:0-1448 GCF_002288905.1 Enhydra lutris kenyoni | reverse complement strand
AAAAAAAAAAGGAATTATGGAAGCCAAACTGCCAGGGCAGAGTATAAGCAATAAAAGAAAGAATCTGTTTAATGAGAGAAACAGAAGAAGCAGTAAATTAAAAAAAATGAACAAGGGTAAAAGTTGAGAGTTCAAAGATATTGGAAAAGAGAGAAAAAATAACACAGGAATCAAAAGACAACATTGCTGCTTAAAAATTGCAAAGGTCTACACTACATGTAACATTTCAGGTAAGTCAGTATCATGCCTAAAGAATTAAATCCCTAAGATGATATTTAGTGTGTGGCCCTGAGCAATGCAATTAACCATTTAGGTCTCAGTTTCCAATCTGTAAAATGAAAATGATATCTATTTCACAGTGTTGATGAGAACAAACATTGAGATGATTTTAATAGATAACAATACTGAGGAAATGGTAAATTTCTATGGCAGAAATTCCAGTGTGAAAGAAAAAGGCCCCAAAAAAATCCTATAAAAGGAAGAAAGTTAGTGAGGTGAGAATGGAGGGATGAGAAATAAACTCCAGGTTTTGCTATGTCTTCTTGGGGAAGAATATGCCAAGGCTATCATTTGTCTGAACATCCTAAGTTTGATCCATTCTGATTTTATCCTGACATTTGTACTGATAAGAACAATACCATAATCTAGAAGTTAAAGAAGATTTCTCCTCAAGATTAACAAATATCCAGGGCACTTGGGTGGCTCAGTCCATTAAGTGTCTGACTCTTGATTTTGGCTCAGGTCATGATCTCAGGGTCATGAGATCAAGTTCTGTGTTGGCTCTGCACTAGGCCTGGAGCCTGCTTAAGTCTTTCTTCCTCCCTGTCCCTCTGAGACCTTCCCTCCCTCTGCTCATGCTCTCTCTCAAATAAATAAATAAATAAATAAATATTTCCAATGGCACAGTAATTTAAGAAAAGGTGAGTATTTACTCGATGGGAAAACCTACAAACAAAATAACAGAAACAGAATTTCAGAGGGGAGGTGCAAGATGGCAGAGAAGTAGGAGACCCTGTTTCAGCTGGTCCCCTGAATTGAGCTAAATATCTACCAGAACACTCTGATCACCCATGAAATCAGCCTGAGATGTAAGATTATACACTTCTGGATCTCTAGGGGGGCAGAAGATTATCAGTGGAGAGGGGTACCTTGACAGGATCATAGTTGATATATATACATCCTCATAACCACCTCTCACCAAAATGACTAGGAGGATGAGCACCCAACAGAGGAAAAATTCAGAGACTGCAACCACTGCCACAGAACTATTGGACATAGATATAAACAATATGTTGGAAATGGAATTCAGGGTAAAAATTGTCCAGGCAATGGCTAGGTTGGAGAAGACCATTCGTGGCAATAAAGAATCTCTAAGGGTGGAAGGGAGAGCTGATCTGGAAGAAGTTAAAAATACTACCAAGGAGATCCAATCTAATCTAAATATTCTA
>NW_019156344.1:0-3621 GCF_002288905.1 Enhydra lutris kenyoni | reverse complement strand
GTGACCTTTATTATCTTACGGTATGCTCCCTCTAAACCTGCTTTGTTGAGGATTTTTATCATGAATGGATGTTGTAGTTTGCCAAATGCTTTTTCTTTGTCTATTGAAATGATCATATGGTTTTTACCCTTTCTCTTATGGATGTGATGTATCACATTGATTGATTTGTGAATACTGAACACCCCTTGCAACCCAGGATTAAATACTACTTGAGTGTGCTGAGGATATTGACAGTTTTTTAATGCCTAGGCCCAGATTGCAGTATATCTGCAGTATTTTGTTTTTCAGAGCAGTCAGGATCTCACCCAGATCCAGGGGAAGGGGATATAGACTCACCCCTCAATGGGATAAAGCAAAGAATTTGTAGCTGTCTTTTAATTCCAGCTTTATTGAGGTATAATTGACAAATAAAATTATATACATTTAAAGTATACAGTGTGGTGATTTGATATATGTATACATTGTGAAATATTTACCACAATGAAGTTAATGAACATGTCTATCATATCACATAATTATCTTTGTGTGTGTGTGTGTGTGTGTCTGTGTGTGTGGTGAGAAAACTCAAGATCAATTCTTTCAGTAAATCACAAGAATACAGTACAGTATTATTAACTATAGTCACTGTGCTATTCATTAGAGCCTCAGAGTTCCTTTTGATTCATTCCTTCATTCATTTTTCATAGAGTTTTTATCATTTGTAGCCAGTGTTCATGAAATGACCTTCACTGGATACCGTCAGATAAGGTAGGAATGACATTCCAGTGGAAATTTGTTAATAGGGCAACATTTTTATTTCTGTACAGTTACATACAAATTTCCCCCAAAGTACAACAGATGTGCTATCATACAGACATTTAGCTTTGAATGACAGTTCAGAACTTGATTTGGGTTTGTGCTGTGAATGAGCACCTCCAGAGTAATCCTGATTAACATGTACAGTAACATTTTTCTTACATAAAATCCTCAAGTGTCAAGGTTGCAGAAAGGACAGAGGAGGTAATTATTCCCCACTGACATACTGTACTCCTTTTCTAAAACACACAATACATTAAAGTGAGGTGTTTTTTATTCCTTCACTTTTTAAAAAAAGGATTTTATTTATTTATTTTAGGGAGAGAGCGAGAATATGAGAGGAGAGAAGGTCAGAGGGAAAAGCAGGATGCCCACTGAGCAGGGAGCCAGATGTGGGACTCCATCTCGGAACTCTGGGATCGTGATCTCAGCCAAAGTCAGTTGCTTAACCAACTGAGCCACCCGGATGACCCCATTTCCCCCCTTTTTAAAATATAAATATATTTAAAATTGTTTTTTAAATTCAATTTAGTTAAAAGATAGTATATTATTAGTTTCAGGGGTAGAATTTAGTGATTCATAGGTTGTATATAATACCCGGAGCTCATTACATCAAGTGAGATCTTGCCATTTGCAGCATGTGAGCTAGAGTGTATTATGCTCAGTGAAAGAGGTCAGTCAGAGAAAGACAAATATCATATGATTTCACTATACGTGGAATTTAGAAAAGAAAACAGATGAACATAGGGGAAGGGAAGGGAAAGTGAGGTGTTAAACTTTAAGAGTGTGTGGGCTGGGATTGAGACAAGATTGCGGGGAAGTAGGAGGCGCCCTTTCAACCTGTACCCTAAAGTGAGCTGATTACCTTCCAAAGAACTCCGATCACCCACGAAATCAGCCTGAGATCAGAATTATACACGTCTGGATCTCTACAGGAACAGAAGACACCAGTGGGCAGGTAAAGCGGAGTGGGAATGTTGGACTGATATTGGAAGATAAACAAAAGGGGGAGGGAGCCACCAGAGGTGACCCATTGGAAAGTAATATCCCAATACGAGAGTGCCCTGTGTCTGGGGACCAGCATTAACTTGGAGTCTGGTAGAAAGCACTCAAAAAGAGCAAAGGATCACGAGGGGGAAATTGTGGGAATCCGGGCAGTTAGGGACAGGGGCTTAAGTCCTCAGACCCAGGACAGCCACCCCTGGTGCAGAGCCAGAGAGAGTGTGGCAGGGAAACCAGGTCTTGGTCCTTGAGCCACCAGTGCGGCTGAGAGCGCGTGGGGTCCAGCTCCCGTGAGGGGCTGGGAGTCTCGCCAGCTGGCAGAAGCACAGCCTTTTTGCAGTCCCCACGGGAGTGCCCTGCCGTGCTATCAGAGTCCGAGTCGGACCCCGTGCCCTCCCCTGAGAGAGGTGTGCACAGGCGCCAGCCCGGTGCTCTTGGACCCAGAAAGACCAGGCACTCCCAGCCCAGGCCCTCGGGAAAATCTCAGTGTGCGATCGCTGCTTGGAACCTCTCTGGCAGTCTGGAGCTGCCCAGACAGCCGCCGCTTCCATGGTTTTGGGTACAAGCAAAAAATCCTGCGTCCCCAGTGACCGCGACTCGGAACCTGCTCTGCCAGTGGCCAAGGGGGAATGTATTTGGGCCCTACAGCCAGACAGAGGCTTCTCTCTGAGAGGGAGGTCAGGGTGCAGTTTGCGTTCCTCTAAACCTACAAAAACCATCAAAAGCGGTCAAGGTGAGAGAAAAAAAAAAGTGAACAAACATAAAAACCTCCAGAGAACAAAAGCCTGAAAAAAACAGTTTCCTCAGAGCCCACCCCCTTGAAGGGGGCGGGAGGACTTAACTCAGAGAACATCATTGACTGAAAACCCACATGGCAGGCCCCTCCCCCAGAAAACCAACCTGGAAAGAAAAAAAAAAAAAAAGACCACAAGAGAACAACCACCACTACTTCATAGGACAACTTTTATTTTGAATTCGTTCCCACTATTCTGGCTCATTTTTTATATATAGATAATTTTTTAACCTATTTACCATCGCAGTGAGATGTCCAGTACATCAAATTCCATAATAACCTTCTAACCTGAACTTTTTGATACATACACCTGTGTTTTTCTTTTGCATTTCTATTTTTTCAATTTCTTTTTTTTAATTTTAGTTTAGTTTAGTTTATTCCTTTTTTATTTTTATTTTCTAATATTCATATAGAGTTAAACTTCAAGGTAATCCCTTTTCCCCAATCAATGCTACTCCTATAGGTAAACCAATTTTTAATCACCCTTTATCTTAGGGAAGTTGAGTCCTTTAACAAAGATATCAAGATACATCCAGGAAGAATCAAAACAACCTTCCTCGCCCACACTGAGAATTTATAACCACTCTCCCATCTTTTTCTTCCACCAGTGTTTCTGTGTTTTTGTTTGTCCTGATAGTATATAAATCTTACACTTGGGATTCTTTTTGACGAGGTTCTTCCTTTATTTGCCTATATATATATATATATATATATATATATATATATATATAAATAAAATTTTTTTTTCTTGTCATATACTTTTATCAGTCTTTTTGTTTGTCTGTTTTTGTTTGTATACTTCATAAATCTTACCTTGGGGCTCATTTGGGCTGAACCTTCTATCTTCCCTTTCTTTCTTGTCTCTCTCTCTCTTTTTCTTTTTCTTTTCTTTTTTCTCTCATTTGGGTGGGGACTCCTGATTGCTCAGAAGCGTTCCAGGGTGCACCTTGACTGCACCATGGTCGATACATCCCGCTACATCCGATCAGCCATCTCTCACCAAAATGACTAGGAGGAGGAATGCCCAACAG
>NW_019156343.1:384-3624 GCF_002288905.1 Enhydra lutris kenyoni | reverse complement strand
AAGATATTTGCAAATGACAGATCCAATAGAGGGCCAGTATCCAAAATACATATGGAACTTATAAAACTCAACACCCAAAAACCAAGTAGTCCAATTTAAAAATGGGCAAACGCCAGGAACAGACACTTTCCCAGAGAAGACACCAGACGGCCAGCAACACCGGAGAAGACGGTCAGCATCGCTCAGCATCAGGAAATGCACATCAGAACCACAGTGGGGTCCCCACACCCCCGCCAGAGTGGCCGGTATCAAAAAGACAAGAAACAACAACGCTGGAGAGGATGTGGAGAGAGCGGAGCCTTGTGCGCTGTTGGTAGGAATGCAAACCGGTGCCGCCACCGTGGAGACACTATGGAGGTTCCTCCAAAAAACAAAACGCAATTACCGTGCGACCCAGAAGCTGCACTGCCGGGTTCTTCCCGAAGAAAATGAAAACGAATTTGAGGAGATCGACGCCCCCCGTGTTTATTACATCATGTACAATAGGCCAGTCACTGAAGCAGCCCACGTGTCCCGACAGAGGAGCTGAAGATGATGTGGGGCGTGTACACACACACACGCACACACACACACAATGGAGTATTACACAGTCTTGATGGTGAATGAAATCTTGTCATTTGTAACAAGGTTGGAACTGGAAGGTGTTAACTGAAGGAAGTCAGAGAGGGAAAGAAAATGTCACATGATTCCACTTATTCTGGAATCAAACAAACTAACAAAAAACCAGAAACAAACTCATGAATACAGACAAGAAACTTGTGGCAGCCAAAGGAGGGGGATTTGGAGGGAAGGGAACACTAGGGGGAAAGGATAAGACGTACAAACGTCCAGTTACAAACAAGTCACAAGGATGAAAGGACAGCAGAGGGAATATGGCTAACGATACTGTGGCGTCACTTTTGGTGGCAGATGAGAACTACAGCTGTCGTGGTGGACACCAAGGAATGTACAGAACTTCGAATCGCTACGTTGTACACCCAAATGCAAGATAACATTGTAGGTCAACTACAACAAATAATTTTTAAAAGTTAAAAACTTGAGGGGCACCTGGGTGGCCCAGTGGGTTAAAGCCTCTGCCTTCAGCTCAGGTCATGATCTCAGGGTCCTGGGATCGAGCCCCGCATCGGGCTGTCTTCTCGCAGGGAGCCTGCTTCCTCCTCTCTCTCTGCCTGCCTTTCTGCCTACTTGTGATCTCTGTCAAATAAATAAATTAAAATCTTTAGAAAAAAAAAAGTTGCTTGTTTAAAAAAAATTAAAAACTTGTTTAATTTAAAAAATTTTAAAAGAGGCTATGAAAAGTTCCAGCAAAGCAAATTTAACAGAGTCTATACGATCAATCACTTGTCTTGCTGTGCTGACATAAATAATGAGGCAAAGTTTATTGAAACTTGATCTAATTTGCAAACAAATTAGTCTTACTGTGGTTCATAGAAATAGGGGTAGCTGTTGAGAGAAAAATTATACTTTCACTGTAACCATAATACAGAATTTTGGGTGTTAGATTCTAGTTCTGTTCATTGTTTTGAGGTTTTTGATTTCTATCTGTGAGCGGCTCTGGATCCTGAATCCTTCCAGGTTCCTCCAACGTCAGACTGCAACTCTCCAAACTAACGTTTCTCGTTTTCTTCCATCTTTCGAACTTGAAATCTTGGGACACTGAAACTGCAAGGTCCTGAAGTCTCGCCAACTGACTATGAAGTGCTTGATGGAAACTTCAGAAAACCCACTTCATAGCTCACACGCAGACCATCTCCGAGCCTGTTGCCGTGTGGGCCACTCGCAGGGATCACCGGAGACGTTCCAGCTGCAAACCGAGAAAACTCTCCAACTGCCACCGCCTGCCTTCCCTCCACCTGCAGATGCTCCGACCCCGACGGCTAGAAATCCTCTCCACCGCCGCCCTCAGAGCTCAGAAGCTGGTGTATCATTTCCTCCTGTCATTCACCACTGTTTTTCTTTGTTTCCCTAGAAATACCTCATATTTAATGCCTGGTCACATGACGAATTGTGCTGCAAATTCCTCACAGATTTATGCTTATCTAAAATGTACAAAAGCTGGGGCGCCTGGGTGGCTCAGTGGGTTAGGCTGCTGCCTTTGGCTCAGGTCATAATCCTAGGGTCCTGGGATCAAGTCCCACATCGGGCTCCTTGCTCAGCGGGGACCCTGCTTCTCTCTCTGCCTGCCACTCTGCCTGCTTGTGCGTGCTCGCTCTCTCTGGCAAATAAATAAAATCTTAAATTTTTAAATGTACAAAAGCTGCCTGCCTTGGTCATTCTTTGTGTCTCAATTTCATCACTGGATCTCCGTGCACGTGCAATAAAACTCCGGTTTTTTTCTCGTGTGAATCCTGTCAAGTTAACTCTTCAACCAGCCAGAAGAACCTTGAAAGACAGAGAAAACGTTTTCCTCCCCTGAACCAGTAGCCGAGGCTCCTAGGTGTCGCCCAACGAAGAGAACCCCCGCACAACCACAGATCCCGCCAGCTGTGCCTCCAGGAGGAACACGCACGTTTGTGTCGCTGAGGGCTCACATTTAATGGATGCCATGGACCCCCGAAAGCCCACCGTGACACCTGGACTCTAGACACATGCCTGTCGGAGGTGCCCGGCTTCCCAGCCCGCACACACACACAATGCGCACAGCCTTTCAGCTGCTCTGGAGCACCTGGGACACCCAGGCCTGGAGGACGCCGGCCAGTCCCCAGCCGCTCTGAATCCCCCCGGGAAGAACGGAGCCCACTCACAGTGTCTCACTGAGACAACAGCTTTAAAGTAGTGACATTAGGGGCGCCAGAGTGGCTCAGTCAGTGAAGTATCTGCCTTTGTCTCAGGTCATGATCCTGGGGTCCTGGGATCGAGCCGCACATTGGGCTCCGTGATCAGTGGGGAATCTGCTTCTCCCTCTCCCTCTGCCCCTGCCCCCACTCATGCTCTCTCTCACGCTCTCAAGTAAATTATTTTTTAAAGATTTTATTTATTTATTTGAGACACAGAATGAGAGAGAGAGAGAGAGAGAGAGAGAGCATGTGACGGAGGAGAGTCAGAAGGAGAAGCAGACTCCCCAGTACAGACAAGGGTGGGGGACAGCAAATCGGATGCACAGACAGAGAGGCCACCTCGGTGGCTGGATGGGGCGGCCTAGAGCCACAGAGGCAGACGGCCTGGGTACAAGCACAGTGGCCGGGCTGGGACAGTATCGCCACATCCTTTGTGTTCTCAACAAGCCCCAGGCCAGTGCCG
>NW_019156343.1:0-284 GCF_002288905.1 Enhydra lutris kenyoni | reverse complement strand
GAGAGAGAGAGAGAGAGAGAGAGAGCATGTGACGGAGGAGAGTCAGAAGGAGAAGCAGACTCCCCAGTACAGACAAGGGTGGGGGACAGCAAATCGGATGCACAGACAGAGAGGCCACCTCGGTGGCTGGATGGGGCGGCCTAGAGCCACAGAGGCAGACGGCCTGGGTACAAGCACAGTGACCGGGCTGGGACAGTATCGCCACATCCTTTGTGTTCTCAACAAGCCCCAGGCCAGTGCCGAGGGAATCCGGGCCCCTCCGTGAGGTTCCCACCCAGGGCGGG
>NW_019156342.1:0-3626 GCF_002288905.1 Enhydra lutris kenyoni | reverse complement strand
TTGGTGACCAGGTAGCCGGGCTCTGCGGATCGGGGCGCCAGCTCCACGCCTGTGGAACCATCAGTGGGGAGAGTGGGGTACAGGATTTCAGGGGCATTGTCATTCTGGTCCAGAACAAATATGTTAACAGACACATTGCTGCTGAGTGGCGGCTTTCCACTGTCCTGCGCTGTCACCCACAGTTGCAGGTCACGGAACTGTTCATAGTCAAAGGAGCGCAATGCATATAAGGTGCCAGTGTTGGAGTTGATGGAGATGTAGGTGGATAAAGGTGCTCCCTGGAGGGTATCTTCCACCAAGGAATAAGTGATCTGGGAGTTCTCACTGCTGTCCAGATCCACTGCCATCACTGAGAAGAAGGAGGCTCCTCTGGCATTGTTTTCAGGAACGTAGATGGAATAAGATGAGTCAGCAAATGTGGGCGGGTTATCATTGTCATCTGCTACGTTTAGTGAAATGTGAGTTTCTGTAGACAAGGGTGGAAATCCCTGATCTGTGGCTATCAGGGTTATATTATAGCAGTGGACCTGCTCCCTGTCCAGCATTCTGGTTGTTATCAACTTGTAATAATTTCCGTAAGTCTTTTCCAACTTAAAAGGCAGACTGTTAGGAACAAAACATGAAACTCGACCATTTTCCCCAGAATCTTGATCTTGCACATTTAGAAGAGCAATAACCGTACCTGGAGGAGAGTTTTCCAGAACTGAATTAGTGGAAGATGTGATAGTTATTTCTGGAGCATTATCATTCACATCCACAACAGTGATCAATATCTTAGCAGTAGTGGAGAGACCACCACCATCTTGGGCTTGAATTTCCATCTCATAGAATCTATGTTTCTCAAAATCCAGAGACCCTCGTATTAAGACTTCTCCAGTTTGAGAATCCAACTGGAATATTTCAGAAGTTTTGCTTTCTGTATTCTGGAATGAATAGACCACTTCCCCGTTGATTCCCTCATCTGGATCAGTTGCATTTACAATGAGCACCCGAGTTCCAGACCTGAGATTCTCAGGAATACTCACTCGATATACAGACTGTGTAAACTTTGGTACATGGTCATTTACGTCGAGGACCACCACACGAATGGCAACAGCACCCTGGTGGATGGGATCTCCTCCATCGAAGGCTGTGAGGAGGAGGTGGTGAGCAGACTCTTTCTCTCGGTCCAGACTCCCCTCCAGCACTAGTTCAGGATTGTTGGCCCCATCCATTCCGCCTCTCATTTGTAATGAAAAGTAACTATTAGGATTGAGCTCATAGCGCTGGAGGGAGTTCATTCCCACATCTGGATCCCTAGCACTAGGAAGGGGAAATCTGGATCCCGGAGTTGCGTGCTCACTGACTTTTATCTCTATTTCTGCCTCCTGGAAGCTGGGAGCATTATCATTAACATCCATTATTTCCACCTCCACTCCATAAATCTTCAGGGTATCTTCCACAAGTATCTCTATATTTAAAAAACAGGAAGACAGTGTCTCACAGAGCTCCTCCCGGTCTAACCTACCTGCAGTGATCAAGCTGCCACTTCTCGGATTCAGAGCGAAAAGCTGCATCCTATCTCTGGAGATGATGCGGACTCCACGCTCCGACAGCTCCCAAGGTTCCAGCTCCAGGTCCTTGGAAATATTGCCCACGAAGAAGCCTTTGTCTGTCTCTTCGGGCACCGAGTATTGGATATGTCCTGCCCCAGACTCCTGTAGCGTCCTCAGGAAAATGTACAGGAGGACCAGCCCGCTGCGGTCCAGTCGCAGTGGCGGATTCCCCATAGCAGTAAGCTGAGCCTATATTCCCTGATTTCTTGAACTGTTTTGTTCTGAATCAGCTTATGTATCTACGAAGTTCCAGAATGACTGCATCCAAAATATATTAGCGAGCGAACTATTTAAGTTTCCAGCATCAGGATCTGTGAGTATCCGTATTACTCGGCTTTGTGTTGTAGAGATGGGGGAGGGAGGGACTGCCGCTTGCAGCTTCCCATTCCCCGATTGGTGAAGAGCGGCGCCTAGAGCCGAATCTTCTTATTGCAAGGAGTAAGAAACCCAACTGATGTGTTTTTTCCAGACGTTATTACACACTTCAAGAATTACACATATTTGTAGCACTGAAAATTGCACACAATAAAGAATTGCATAATGTGATATTAAAGGTTTACTAAGATCACGTAATAAAAGGATTAATTATTAAAAGGGCTTGTTTAATTTTAAAAAATATTTTCAAATACTATTGGAACTGAAAACTTGCAGGTTAGATTTGCTTCCTATTGATTTTTACTGACTGAAGGGAATAGCATTTGTGGATGTGGAATTAGCATGGTTAGAAAAAAATATGAGCTCATGACTATAATTCCCACCAATATTTCTTTATTGAATAACATAAAGATGAAACATTTGAGAAAATTTGGATGGGAATAAGGTTATTATTTAAGATACCATGACAAAGAACTATAATTGTGTTCCATATTCTTAGGTTAAGAAGCATTCTATTTTGGGGCTCCTGGGTGGCTCAGTGGGTAAAACCTCTGCCTTCAGCTCAGGTCATGAGCCCAGGGTCCTGGGATCAAAGCCCACATCAGGCTCTCTGCTCAGCAGGGAGCCTGCTTCCCCCTCTCTTGGCCTACTTGTGATCTCTCTCTGTGTCAAATAAAATTGTTTTTTAAAAAAAGAATTATTCTATTTCATGAAAAATTTGCCAGAGATTTCTATATATATTTTACTTTAAATTGCATAACAGAAGGACTGCAGCATTGTAAACTTCAATCTAAACAGTTATATCATTAGGTTTGACCTAGGTTTACTTTAAGGAACTTTATCAAGAGATTGACTCTAGAATCATTATTTTTATATATTTATTTTTAAGTAAGCTCTATGCTGAAGTGGGGCTTGACTCATAACCCTGAGATCAAGAGTCACATGCTCCATCAACTGAGCCACCCAGGGGCCCCTGAATCTAGAAATCTTTAAACAACAATGCTATAGGGGCGCCTGCATGGCTCAGTCCCCTACTGCACTAATGCAGTTAAGTGTCTGCCTTCTGCTCTGGTCTCCAGCTGGGGGTCCTGGGATGGAGCCCCCGAATCTGCACTTCCCTGCTCAGCAGGAAGTCTGCTTCTCCTTCTGCACCCCCCTTCGTGCGCGCTCACTCTCTCACTAGTGGTCTCTCTCTCTAATAAGTAAATGAATAAAATATTTTTAAAAATACCAATACTACATTGGAATATTTTGGCATATTATAATATTAAAAGCATTATTTTAAATACTTACCTGTTCAAAAGTCATCTTATCTGCTTCAACGTTAGGTATTAAAATGCTAGCCAACAGCCCTGCAGGGCTATCTTTGTTAAGAGTATCTTGTGTGGCTGGAAAATGATCAGCAGATGTGAGAAATTTAAATTCTGGATTAGTGTGATCCCCTGGCACACATAAATTATAGGCATAGGGCAATATTCCCTCACTGTAGTTGGGAGTAATCTCAGAGCCAGAGTTGGAGCAGAGAGCAGACCCAAAGCAACCCCTTGCGGCGGGGCTGGAGGAGCTTCGGAGGCGAAGGGCAATGGCCAGAGTCAATGCGAGAAGGAAGAGCACCGAGATCAAGGCCAAAGCCACCACCAGGTAAAACTGCAACTC
>NW_019156341.1:0-3627 GCF_002288905.1 Enhydra lutris kenyoni | reverse complement strand
AGTTGGGTTAAGTGTCTTCCTTCAGCTAAGATCATGGTCCCAGGGTCCTGGGATGGAGCTCCATGTTGGGCTTCCTGCGTAGTGGGGAGTCTGCTTCTCTCTCTTCCCTACAACCCCACTGGTGTGCTATCTTGTTCTCCCTTTGTCAAATAAGTAAATAAAATATTTAAAAATAAATACATGAGTAAGTAGTAAGATAATCATTACAGAAATTAAAATGTTACACTAGGAAATATTAGCTTAAGGCATGAGGAAGTGGGGAAGATTAACCGGAGAATGAAAGAAGACACGAGACACACAGAAAACAAACCAAAACAAAAAACACAGCAGATATCAACAGAACTACAACAAACTGAATAGATATGAATACAATCCAATCCAAAGACAAAGATGGTCACACTGGAGAAAACAGAAACGAGATCCAGCTCTATGCTGCCCAGAGGGACATCCTTTTAATTGAAAGATACAAAGAGACTGAAAGCAAGTGGATGTGGAAAAGGTCTACTGTACAAACAGGGGAAAAAGAGAGGCAATCTTAATACCAGACAAAATAGGCTTTCAACAATAAAGGTTACTAGAGATGAAATGGGGCATTTTTAATGAGAAAGGGTCAATTCATCTGGAAGATATAAAATTTCCAAAAATACATGTAGCTAACAACAGAGCCCCCAAAAGACACAAAGGAAAAACACAGAATTGAAGACAGACAGAAAAGTCAGCAATATTGGTTGAAGGCATCAATATCCCACTTATGGTAGTAGATAGCAGAGGGGTGTCTGGGTGGCTCAGTGGGTTAAGCCTCTGCCTTCGGCTCAGGTCATGATCCCAGAGTCCTGGCATCGAGCCCCGCATCCGGCTCTCTGCTCAGCGGGGAGCCTGCTTCCTCCCTCTCTCTGCCTGCCTCTCTGCCTACTTGTGATCTCTCTGTCAAATAAATAAAAATAAAATCTTTAAAAAAGAAAAAAAGAAAGAAATATAGAGCAGAACAGAACTGTGAGTCCAAAAACAAACCTGTACATTTATGGTTAGCACTGGAATTCCTTATGAGACACTCTCCTGTTAGCTACAGACTTTCTTCAAGAATTTTAGTCTCATTGCATAACTGTCTAGTTATGTTATCTTATTAAAAACAGTGCCTTTCAGCTAAAGTTCTGTCCATTTTTTAAAACTTTTCATTGGGAATCAAATAATTTCCTTCCTTTAATGAGGGCTGGATCTGAGGCTCTGTAACTTTCAGTAGATATGGCTGTGGTCCATCTTTTTTTTTTTTTTTTTTTTTAGATTTGTTTATTTGAGAGAGTGCACGTGCACAAGTGTGGGGAGGGGCAGAGGGAGAGGAAGAGAAAGAATCTTAAGTGAGGAGCCAGATGCGGGGCTCGATCTCAGGACCCTGAGATCATGACCTGAGCTGAAATCATGATGTTGGACACCTAGCTGATTGAGCCACCCAGATGTCCCTGTAGTCCATTTTATTATACTTGATCTTTCTCCTTGAGCAGGCCTACGGGAAGAGAAAAATGTTTCTTTATGAGGCTGTCATTCAGAGTGGGTAATTATTTGTAAAGCACATGAATAATTTCACCATGATAGTGGAAAGATGGCTATCCCCTCTGTGCTGGTGTTCATGGCACATCCAGCAACCTGAGAAATGTCTTCGTGTAAGTTGGCGGATGCTGAGAGCTCATAAAGGACACGGTGCCAGGCCCTGGGCATGGCTTGTGACATTGGCTATATTCTTAGTCCAATATCCAGCTGTTAGAATCAGGCTTGTGTTTCTGTCCCACACAGCTCCCATGCTTCCTTTCCTAACTCCTGGGATCAAAAGGATCCATCTTCTCTACCTTAAAGAAACCATACACTCACCAGAAGGAGGTAATATTACCTTAAAAAAAAAATCCGGGTGCATATTTTTCCAATGCATTCTCTTAGCCTCAGTGGAACTAGGGCTCACATACACAACCACAGAGAGGGCGAGCTGCCTCCCCTTCTTGAAAACTCAGGAACTTCACAACTGATTCTCTAGTGAATTCACATTTCAGGACACTGGGGAGCGGAAACCAGAGAAGCATCTTTCCCTTTGGTTCCATAGAGATGTGAAGGGCGTGCGCGAGCTCCTGTGTTGCTTCTCAGTCTGTGTGCTTCTACTCTAACTCTTTCTCTGGAGGGAGGAGAGATGACCAACCAGGGAACCTTCAAAAGAGAATCTGAGTTCTCAACAGGTTGCTGTTTCAATGCAATCCTACGCTGAATTATGAAAGATAAGGAAAGTTGAATATTTTACTGTTTTCAGTAGGTGGTAGTTGAACACAGGATACAATGAAATGGCCCCGAAAGTATGTGACAAGTGACAAGAAGGTTGAGGGTGGAATTACAGGGCATTTAATATTTAAGGGAAAACTGGAAGAAAATGGGCCAGTGATGGAAATGAGAAGAATCTTGGGAAAGGAAGGATAAGAGCCATGATGCTAGGAAAGCCAGGGTGAAAAGCAGTTTCCTAAGTGCGCAGCCCACAGTATCAGATGCTTTCAATAGGTCAATAGTCAAGAAACTAGAAGAGGATATTATTTTGGTAGCCTGGAGATCAAGAACCTTTTGAGCAATTTTAATGTCATACCGTGGGCGGAAGACAAAGCCAACAGGTTAAGAGATCAATAGGAAATGAGGAATTAGAGGCAAAAAGTACTCAGCATCCATTCAAGCCATGTGGTGGTGACAGCAAGGAAGGGACAATTTGAAAAGGGGGAAAAAAATAAGCAAAGCCTTTTTTCCCTTGTAAATTTAAAATGGATGGAATGATTTGGGCATGTTTTTAGGCAAAAAATATGGAAGGGGGTAGGCAGTTATTAAAGCTTTAAGAAGGAAAATAGGTTATGAAGCAAGATTCACAAGAAAATGGAACAAAAAGGAGTGTGGGGGGTAGTGTGCTTCAATGTTATCTTTAGAGAGAAGAAAACACCGTCACTGAGAGGGTGACAACCGGACTGCAAAGTGAGAAGCTGGAGTCGTAGGTTTATCTCCTCTGAGAGGAGCTGGGGGGCTAGGAAGCTTGTGGGAGACAGAATATGGAGGAGAGAAGTAAAGCTCATGAGGAAATATGTTTATTATTTCCTGAAATCATTTCACGGGAGCTTTTGGAGATCAGTTGTGATTGGAAAAGAGAGAAATTCATAATTTCTGAGGGCTTGTTGGGGACAAGACATTTCTATTATTAACTTCCATGGCTTTCCAAATTGCTCTGGATTCCTTTTCAGAATCACTTCCCAGCCACAGTTCGACACTCGATACGCACGTTACTTCTACTGTTCACGGTTTTGTTTTTATGATTGTACTAGAGGAAATTGGTCCCTTGAATCCCTCACAGGAAAGAGGATACTCTTTCTCTCATAATGTAGATTGGCTATTTTTTTTTTTAAACTGCATGATTTCAGGCCTCCTATCGGTCTGGCTTTGCAGACACATTGCCCGGGACCGAAGCCTCCCTGGGTCCCACCAGGGGATCAGCCCTCACCCCTCGCTGCCCCTCCATGCCAGCTCCGTTTGGCAAGGGATAGGACCTTCTCTTCCCTCTACATCACGTCATAAATCACAGCTCTCCCGTTAATCTGAAGTCTTCTAGGAATGGGTTCA
>NW_019156340.1:1778-3629 GCF_002288905.1 Enhydra lutris kenyoni | reverse complement strand
GCCGCTCTGGAAAAAAGGCGCAGTATGAGACACCGTCGGCACCTACCATCAGGAAGACACACACGTCAATGGGCCTGAGTCCGAAGATTCAACCTGACATGCCCCTAGGACCTCATCCAAAACCTAGCTTAGTTTTTCAGGCCTCTGTCCCTCAGGCTTGTTCTGGAAAACCAACATATGGCCCAAAGTGTGGCCCCTAGCCATACATAGAATCCCTCTGGTCTCGAGAAGGAAACCTTGCTCTTGAGAACGGGGAACAACCCTCAGCCGAGGAGATTCCTGCATGGCCCCAGAACCACAGCCACATTCTAAGGTCTCCCTGGACACCAAGCAGCATTGGGACCCGTCAGACTGAGAACCTCTGTCAACGCAGATCACTTGGAACTTTGAACCAGAGGCAGAGGATCAAAGCTGCCCTGTTCCTTGGCTGCTGTGATAAGGCGAGGTGGGGTTTCCAGTCATCCATTCGGAGAGATCTGCTGTCGAATCTTTCCATATGGGAGACCTCTAACCTGACTTCCCCTGTCCCGTAGAAGGACACATTATGGTTTGGAGCAGCTCACAAGCTCCAGCTTGGATAAGCCTCCAAGGCTTCTTGAGGCCACCCGAGCATTCGTTGGCCATCATGGATACAAATTCCAGTGTGAGCAGACATCTCACCCTCGCCCATCCTCAGGTGATGTACATCTTGAAACAGTTGTTGCACATTGGAACTGTCATGCCCTCGTCACTGAACATATCCATAGCTTGTGTTTTCAGATTTCCATCCTCACAAGCTTTGCCATCAGGCCCTCCCCCTTGGGAATTCTGGAGTCACAAAGCTGCCTTCTACCTGGCAAACAGAAAGAAGAAATGTCCTACAGGTCTGCCCAAAAACCACAATGATCGTCCAACCACACAGCGTTCAAGGGCACCCTGATATCACAGGTCGCCCTGTGAACTAAAGCTCTGTGTAACACAGCCCGAGACCCAATGTCCTGTCGGCCAGCCAGATAGCGGGACCCATATCCTGCAGGTGGGAACTGCCTTGGACCGAGCCCGTTATTTCCATCCAACCTGGGTATGCAGGTATCTGACCCCAGAAGGTAGTGCAAAACCCTGCCCTTGTGTGTACCTGATGCACAACAGAGTCCTCCTCCTTCCCCATGGCAGGAAAGTGGATGTTGATATGGTGGTACTACTTTCAGAGTGGGAGCCACCTGTATGGCCCATGAAACCACACCCTCTCAGGAGGGGCAACTGTGCACAAACAGGCATTGTGACTCTTAGCCTGAGACCCCTTTCAAGCACAGCTTGTCGGGGCAGGACCAGGATCCAAAAGAGAGAACCAATTGTGACCCTAGACCCAAATCCTAACCCCTGGTGGGTTTGTCCAGGCCACGTGACCCACAACCCTTCTCTGGAATCCCTGTTTGGGCAGGACCCCTGAGATGGAAAAGAGTACTCTTCTCTTCCCCTAGATAAACAACAAACTCTTGGGAGCCTGGCAGAATCCCCAGAAAGGAGAATATCCCACGGACCCATGTGCTCACCCGTCCATTCCGAGACCATCCTAGGTAAACAGTCCAGAGAGAAAAGCCTCTGCTACTGCCTCCCAGGCACCCAAATTTCAAATCCTGTGGAGCTGCTTTCAGGGTCTGCACATCGGGCCTGCCATAACCTCGCCCTAATTCTTCCCTGAGTTGCTGTCTGGAGACTTCGTTCCCAAAGCCTTGACCAAATGCCCTACAGGACGGGACCCCCAGAACCACACCGCATCACTGGGCCTGCTCTCCTGAGGAAACTCTGCCCATCTCAGATGTCCAACCATCCAGAATGGGAGAAACCTGCAAGGCACCTGAACCCACCCCA
>NW_019156340.1:0-1438 GCF_002288905.1 Enhydra lutris kenyoni | reverse complement strand
ACAGGCTAGGAGGTTCCTGCATGGCCCCAGAGCTACCGCCACATTCTAAGGTCTCCCTGGACACCAAGCAGCATTGTGACCAGTCTGACTGAGAACCTCCGTCAACTCAGATCCCTTGGAAATGCGAAGCAGAGCCACTGGAACAAAGCGGCCCTGTTCCTAGGCTTCAGTGGTAACGGAGGTGGAGTTTCCAGGCGTCCATTCGGAGAGCTCTGCTCTCGAATCTTTCCATATAGGGAGCCTGGAGCCCTCTAACTGGATTTCCCCTGTCCCGCTGAAGGACACCTTGCTGTTTGGAGCAGCTCAAAAGCTCCAGCTTCGGAAAGCCGCCAAGGCTTCTTGAGGCCGCACGAGCATTCGTGGGCCATCATGGATACGAATACCAGCGTGAGCAGACATCTCACACTCGATCGTCCTCAGGTGCTTGAGATCTCGAAACAAACGCTGCACATTGGAACTGTGATGGCCTCGGCTCTGAACATAAGCATAGCTTTGTTTTCAGAATTCCATCCTCACACACCTTGCCAGCAGGCCATCCCTATTGGGAATTCTGGAAAAACAAAGCTGCCTTCTGCCTGCCCACCGGAAGGAAGAAATGCCCTACGGGTCTGCCCAGAATCCCCAGATGAGGGTCCAGCAGCATGGCCCTCAAGGGCACCTTGATATCATAGGCCGCCCTGTGAACTGATGCTCTGTCTGACACAGCCCGAGCCCTGGCCTCCTGTCAGCCAGCCACATAGCCTGACCCATATCCGGCAGATGGGCGCTCTCTTGGACAGAGCCCGTCATCTCCTGCAAACCTGGGTATGCAGGTATCTGACCCCAGAAGGTAGCGCAAATTCCTGCCTATTGGGGAACCTGAATCACAGCAGAGTACTCCTCCTTCCTCATGGCAGGAATGTGGATGTTGAGATGGTTGTACTACTCTAGATTGGGAGCAAGCTACATGGCCCATGAGACCACTCCCACTCAGGAGGGGCAGCTGGGCACAAGGAGGCATTGGGACCCTCAGCCTGAGAACCCTTTAAAGCACAACCTGTTGGGGGCTGGACCTGGAAGACAGAGAGCAGGCCTCTCGTGCCTCTTGGCCCAAATCCGAACCTTTGGTGGGGTTGTCCAGGCCATGTGACCCACAACACCACTCTGGAATCCTTGTTTGGGCGGGCCCCCTGACGTGGAAATCAGCACTCTTCCCTTCCCACAGAAAGACAGCAAACTCTTGGGAGCCGGGGAAAAACACCAGATAGGAAGAACCTCCCATGGACAAATGTAGCTACCCTATCATTCCGAGGTCATCCTGGATATAGAGTCCTGACAGAAAAGCCTCTGCTACTGTTCCCAGGCATCCGAATTTCAAATCCTGAGGAGCTGCTTTCAGGGTCTGCACATCGGGCTTGCCATAACTTCGCTCCTAATTCTTCCCCGAGTTGCTGTCTGA
>NW_019156339.1:0-3631 GCF_002288905.1 Enhydra lutris kenyoni | reverse complement strand
ACAAATAAAATAATGATTACAAAATGCTTTAGCAGGAAGACTCACTAACGGCTCCCTGTCAATTTTGTCATCATTAATGTTACACATAAGCTCATTCCACACTTGCAGTTGGCCTTCCTTCTCCCTCCCAGCATTGTCACCTGTTCCCCCACCATGACCCCCATCCCCACCCGTGGAGACTGCAGAAGGATTGATTTCCCTCTAATACAGCACATGTTAGCATAGCATAGGTTTCATTTGCACTGATCATTTCCATCCGCTGAGGATGTGTTTCCAGAATGCCAACTCCATCTTGTCCATTTTAAAATATTCTTTTCTAAATTGTGATAACAATATACACAGATTTTACCATCTTGGCCATTTTTAAGTGCAACATTACCACCGGTGGTGAATATAGTCACATGGTTGTGCAACCATCACCACCGTCCAGAACTTTTCATCTGGCCAAACTGAAACTATGTCCCCATTAAACAATACCTCCTCGCGCCCCGCTCCAGCCCCAGCCCCTGGCCACCGCCTTTCTGCTTTTTGTCTTTATGAATCTGACTGCTGTAGGTACCTCATGTCAGTGGAATCATCTAGTATTTCTCTTCAGGTGATTGGCTTATTACCCTTACTGTGATGTCCTCAAGTTTCACCCGTGTTGTAGAACATGTCAGAACTTTGCTCCTTTTTAAGGCTGAACAACGTTCCGTTGTACGGACAGACCACGTTTGCTCGCCCATTCATCTGTGGACACTTGGGTTGTCTTCACCTCTTGGCTATTGTGAGTAAGGTTTCTGTGAAGTGGGTCTACAGACATTTCTTTGTGACTCTGCTTTCAATTCTTTTGAGCACACACTCAATGGCTCATATGACTTCTAAGAAAGAAAGAAGCTCTGGAGCTTCAGCACAAATCCTCTCTGGGGTTATTACCCCCTGTTATCATCACTAGCAAAGACTCTGTGGCTCCGGGAAGATGGCTGCTTGCCCAACGTGTCCCACACAGGTCGTGAGAGAAGATGAACCTGCAGCGTGGCCCGTCGGCTCCGGCACCCAAGCTCTTCCCATCTCCCTCCCCAAACAGAATATTCTTGGGGATAATCGATGGGCTCCCCAAAACAATGTGTTAGAACATGAACACACAAGACCCAGCACTTTGTAATGCATGAAGGCTAAACAGAAAACTTAGTGAAGGAGGAAATTCCATTCACAGAAGCTTTGAAATTGCTTGGAAATTAACCTGTTGAAGTAAATTTCAGGATTTGCTGAAGAAGATTTAAAAACTCTTGAGGGAGATGGGGCACCTGGGTGGCTCAGTGGGTTAAGCCGCTGCCTTCGGCTCGGGTCACGATCTCAGGGTCCGGGATCGAGCCCTGCATCGGGCTCTCTGCTCAGCAAGGAGCCTGCTTCCTCCTCTCATCTGCCTGCCTCTCTGCCTGCTTGTGATCTCTGTCTGTCAAATAAATAAATAAAATCTTTAAAAAAAAAGAAATCTTGAGGGAGAAATAAAGGAAGAATTGAAATTTGGGGTTTCTTTCAGGCTAGAAATGGTTCACAATGATAAAGATCAAGAAGCTCCTGTAGTTCATTACAGATAGAGCTCAAAAATGAACTAAAGCGGTGCCTGGGTGGCTCAGTCGTTAAGCGTCTGCATTCAGCCCAGGTCATGATCCCAGGGTCTTGGGATTGATCCCCGCATCAGGCTTCCTGTTAAGCAGGGAGCCTGCTTCCTCCTCTGTCTCTCTCTACCTACTGGTGATCTCTGTCAAATAAATAAATAAAAATATCTCTAGAGAATTAATAAAATACAAAATAAAAAATTAAAATAAGAAATAAATAGATAAATAGATAAATAAAGGACATCCTTACTGCACCAAGATTTTATTAGGAAGTCTTCTCTCACCCACAGCTCTGCAAGAATGTCCAAGGTCACAGGAAGTGTTGAGGCCCATACTCATGCCCCAGACCCTCTCAGGGAAGTGACACCCCAGAGCAGTTTTGCAGAGCTGCCCCCCTCCCTTCTGTGCCCCTTTCCCTCCCCGATGGTGGAAGCAAGCCTCTGGGTCTGGCCTACCCTCTTGCCGGCATGGGCTCTCCTCCTGCTCCTGGGGTCCTAGCCTGTGCTGACGAAGACCAGCGCCGTGTGGAGCTGTGGGTGCTCCCTCACGGCAGCAAAACTCACCCTGTGGAGAGTTAGTGGATGTTTGAAGAAAAGTAGTGCTCGTCTCCTCTCACCCGGGTGTCATTCCAAGGATGTGATGACCTTGTGTCATGCAAGTCCCCGTACCCTAGATATTCTCCTCCCGCATTGACCCCAAATCATTGAACCTTAGCTGTGAAGTCCTGATCCATGTTTTTCTGATGCAGGAATCGCTTCTCTAACATGGTCATCTAGCCTCTGCTTGAATGCTTCCATGACAGGGACCTCACGACTCCATTTGTCATTGTCAATGATTGCCCCTGCCTTTCTCCCCATCTGGAGCGCAGACACTCGGGAGAGGGGGATGGCTCTTCATTCGTTATCTTTAATACTTTAATGAATCTTAGGCAGGCACAATACACAAAATGCTGATGCTTTAGTTTTTCCTCTCACCCCACAAAGATTTCGTTAGCATCTGCTTACGTGCCAGGCACTGTGCTAGGAGTTCAGAATCCATCAGTTCCCAAGACAGAGTCTCCAGCCATCTCTTAGCTTACCTGCTAGAGAGGGGAAGCATAAACAATAAACGGAAGAAATCGTTTACTTTTAAGTGGTGATGCATGCTAGGAAGGAACAAAGAGCCAGGTGGACAGAGGCTATGCGGGGAGAAAGGGCTGAGAGATGGTCAGGGAAAGCGCATCACAGGCAGGATACAGGCTCCCAGCTGCTGTCAGTTGGACTGTGCACCTGCTGGTTGTTTAGAGAGCCCTGGATCACCTGGTGGCGATCACTCATCTGGGACAGCTGTGCCCACGTGATGGGCCCTGGGCTCACTGGCCGGACCTGCGCTCTTCCTTTCCTGCCGCTTTGAGACAGAAGCACTGATGTGTGCTGGGGCGCATGTGATGCTGACTGAAGGGGAGGCCCCCAGTGAGGCACAGTGGGCGGACCCAACCAGCCCAAGGTCTGTGCTTGCCACTCACCAGCCCAGAAGACCTGGAGCAATTCATTTCATCTCAGCTCCTCTGTGCTCTCATCTAGCCACTGAGAAAAATGAGCTTGCGCCACTGGGGAGCTGCAGGTCTGAGAGACCGTGCGTCTAACGGGGCTGACATGTTGTACGAAACGGACTGTGGTTAAGGCTCCTTCAAGTAGGTGCCTCCCCTCGGCTCTATCCAAGATATCACCCGCACAACTGGTTCCCACCAGGCCCCTCGGGCTCTGAAGCTGCCGCAGGCACCACAGTGGGAGCTGGAGGTAGGTAGCTCTTGACATGGTTCAGCATCTTCTTCTGGGGCTGGGGCTGTCGGTCCAAGAAGAGAAAGTATCATCCCCATGATTGACTTTTCACGCCCCTCCTAAATCAAGGAAAATTTCCCCACCGTTCAATGTTCTCTGAGTCCAGGAAGCAATCCCTAGAGGGTCTCCCCTGATGGCAGGTCATGGGCACAGGGATCTGAGGCTACTCCTTACTCCCGGCCTACCAGTTGATGGAGGCTTGCTCTGTGT
>NW_019156338.1:0-3634 GCF_002288905.1 Enhydra lutris kenyoni | reverse complement strand
GGATGGCCTCGGAATGATAGGGTTGCTACATGGGTCCATGGGAGGTTCTTCCTATCTGGGGTTTTTCCCCGGCTCCCAAGAGTTTGCTGTCTTTCTGGGGGAAGGGAAGAGTGCTGTTTTCCACGTCAGGGGTCCTGCCCAAACAAGGATTCCAGAGTGGGGTTGTGGGTCACGTGGCCTGGACAACCCCACCAAGGGTCCGTATTTGGGCCAAGAGGCACTAGAGGCCTGCTCTCTGGCTTCCAGGTCCAGCCCCCAACTGGGTGTACTTCAAAGGGGTCTCAGGCTGAGGGTCACAAGGCCTGCTTGTGCCCAGCTGCCCCTCCTGTGTGGGCGTGGTCTCATGGGCCATGTAGCTGGCTCCCACTCTAGAGTAGCACAACCATCTCAACATCCACATAACTGCCATGAGGAAGGAGGAGTACTCTGCTGTGATTCAGGTTCCCCCATAGGCAGGGATTTGCGCTACCTTCTGGGGTCAGATACCTGCATACCCAGGTTCGCAGGAGATGACGGGCTCTGACCAAGACAGAGCCCACCTGCAGGATATGGGTCGCGCTATGTGGCTGGCTGACAGGAGGCCGGGGCTCGGGCTGTGTCGGACAGAGCATCAGTTCACAGGGCGGCCTATGATATCAGGGTGCCCTTGAGGGCCATGCTGATGGACCCTCATCTGGGGATTCTGTGCAGACCGTAGGGCATTTCTTCCTTCCGGTGGGCAGGCAGAAGAGAGCTTTGTTTTTCCAGAATTCCCAATATGGATGGCCTGCTGGCAAGGTGTGTGAGGATGGAAGTCTGAAAAGAAAGCTATGCTTATGTTCAGGGCCGAGGCCATAACAGTTCCAATGTGCAGCGTCTGTGTCGAGATCTCAAGCACCTGAGGACGGTCGAGTGGGAGATGTCTGCTCACACTGGAATTTGTATCCATAATGGCCAGCGAATTCTCATGTGGCCTCAAGAAGCCTTGGCGGATTTCCCAAGCTGGGGCTTGTGAGCTGCTCCAAACAGCAAGGTGTCCTTCAGCGGGACAGGGGAAGTCCAGTTAGAGGGCTCCAGGGTCCCCATAGGGAAAGATTCGATAGCAGAGCTCTCCGAATGGATGCCTGGAAACTCCACCTCCGTTACCCCTGAAGCCTAGGAACAGGGCAGCTTTGATCCAGTGGCTCTGCTTCGCAGTTCCAAGGGATCTGAGTTGACGGAGGTTCTCAGTCTGACGGGTCACAATGCAGCTTGTTGTCCAGTAGACCTTCGAATGTGGGGGTAGCTCTGGGGCCATGCAGGAACCTCCTAGCCTGTGGGTGGCTTTCCCAAGAGCCAAGTCCTTCTGGGGACCAGAGGGGTTCTACTGTAAGGCTCAGGGACCACACTTTCGGCCATATGTTGGTATTCCAGAACAGGCCAGAAGGACAGAGGCCTGAAAACCTAAGCTAGGTTTTGGATGAGTTCCTAGGGGCATGTCAGGTTGAATCTTCGGACTCAGGCCCTTTGACCGCTAGTCTTCCTGGAGGTAGGTGCTGACGGTGTCTCATACTCGCCTTTTTTCCAGAGCGGCCTATGAAATTGGGGTGGGTTCAGGTTCCTTGCAGGTGTCTCCCATTCTAGAAGGTTTGGGCAACTGAGACGGGCAGAGTTTCCTCGGGAGGGCAGGCCCAGTGATGTGGTGTGGTTCTGGGGGTCCCATTCTGTAGGGCATGTGTTCAAGGCTTTGGGAACGATGTCTTCAGACAGCAACTCGGGGAAGAATTAGGGGCGAGGTTATAGCAGGCCCAATGTGCAGACCCTGAGAGCAGCTACTCAGGATATGAAATTCGGGTGCCTGGGAGGCAGTAGCAGAGGCTTTCTCTCTGAACTGTATACCTAGAGCACATGGGTCCATGGGATATTCTCCCTTTCTGGGGATTCTGCCAGGCTCCCAAGAGTTTGGTGTTTTTCTGGGGGAAGGGAAGAGTGCTCTTTTCCATCTCAGGGGTCCTGACAAACAGGGATTCCAGAGACGTGTAGTGGTTGACGTGGCCTCGACAACCCCACCATGGGTTACGATTAGGGTTAGGGGCACAATAGGTTCTCTCGGTGGGATCCTGGTCCAGCCCCGACAGGCTGTGCTTGAAAGGGTTCTAGAGCCAAGTGTCACAAAGCCTGTTTATGCCCAGTTGCCCCTCCTGAGTGGGCGTGGTCTCATGGGCCATGCAGGTGGTTACCACTCTGAAAGTAGTACCACCATATCAACATCCACTTTTCCGGCCATGGGGAAGGAGGAGGACTCTGTTGTTCTTCAGGTACACACAAGGGCAGGGTTTTGCACTACCTTCTGGGGTCAGATACCTGCATACCCAGGTTGGATGTAAATAATGGGCTCGGGCCAAGGCAGTGCCCACCTGCAGGATATGGGTCCCGCTATCTGGCTGGCCGACAGGACATTGGGTCTCGGGCTGTTTTACACAGAGCATTAATTCACAGGGCGACTTATGATATCAGGGTGACCTTGAGGGCCGTGTGGTTGCACGCTCCTTGGGGGTCTTAAGCAAACCTGTAGGACATTTCTTCTTTCTGTTGGCCAGGTAGAAGCCAGCTTTGTGACTCCAGAATTCCCAAGGTGGAGGGCATGCTGTCAAAGCTTGTGAGGATCGAATTCTGAAAACACAAGCTATGGTTAAGTTCTGTGCCGAGGGCATGACAGTTCCAATGTGCAGCAGCTGTTTCAAGATCTCTAGCACCTGAGGATGGGCGAGGGTGAGATGTCTGCTCACACTGGTATTTGTATTCATGATGGCCAACGTATGCTCGGGTGGCCTCAGGAAGCCTTGGAGGCTTATCCAAGCTGGAATTATGAGCTGCTCCAAACCACAAGGTGTCCTTCTGCGGGACAGGGGAAGTCAGCTTAGAGGTCTCCACATGGAAAGATTCGACAACAGAGCTCTCCGAATGGATGCCTGGAAACCCCACCTCACGTACCACAACAGGCAAAGAACAGGGCAGCTTTGATCTGCTGCCTCTGGTTCGTAGTTCCAAGAGATCTGAGTTGAAAGAGGTTCTCAGTCTGACGGGTCCCAATGTTGCTTGGTGTCCAGGGAGACCTTAGAATGAGGCTGTGGCTCTGGGCCATGCAGAAATCTCCTAGGCTGAGGGTTGGTCCCCGTTCTCAAGAGCAAGCTTTCCTTCTCGAGACCAGAGGGATTCTATTGAATGGCTAGGAGCCACACGTTGTCCCATCAGTTGGTTTTCCAGAACAGGCCTGAGGGACAGAGGCCTGAAAACCTAAGCTAAGTATTGAATGAGGTTCTAGGGGCATATCAGGTTCAATCTTCAGATCAGGTCCATTGACTTGCGTTTCATCCTGCAGGTAGGTGCTGAAGGTGTGTCAGTCAGACTGCGCATTTTTTCCAGAGCAGCCTATGAAATTGGTGTGGGTTCAGGTGCCTTGAAGCTTTCTCCCATTCTGGAAGGTTTGGGCAACTGAGATGTGCAGAGTTCCCTCGGGAGAGCAGGCCCAGTGATGTTGTTTGGTTCTGGAGGTCCCATCCTGGAGGGCATGTGGACACGGCTTTGGGAACCAAGTTTTCAAACAGCAACTCGGGGAAGACTTAGGAGCGAAGTTATGGCAGGCCCGATCTGCAGACCCTGAAAGCAGCTCCTC
>NW_019156337.1:0-3636 GCF_002288905.1 Enhydra lutris kenyoni | reverse complement strand
GAGGAGAAGTCAATGCCTGGCTTCAAAGCTTCAAAAGACAGGCTGACCCTCTCGTTAGGGACTATTACAGCTGATTTTAAGTTGAAACCAATGCTTATTTACCATTCCGAAAATCCTAGGCCCTTAAGAATAGTATTAAATCGGGACGCCTGGGTGGCTCAGTTGGTTAAGCCGCTTCCTTTGGCTCAGATCTTGATCCCAGGGTCCTGGGATGGAGTCCCACATGGGGCTCCTTGCTCGGCAGGGAGCCTGCTTCTCTCTCTGCCTCTGCCTGCCTCTCTGCCTGCTTGTGTGTACTCTCTCTCTCTCTGGCAAGTAAGTAAAATCTTAAAAAAAAAAAAAAAAGTCACTTTCTCTCTTAAAAAAAAAAAAAAAGGAATAGTATTAAATCTACGCTGCCTCTGCTCTATAAATGGACAAAGCCTGGTTGATAGCACATTTACTTAGAATATGATTTAGTCAATACTCTAGGCCCCCTGTTACCAGACCTGCTGCTCATAAAAAAATGATTCCTTTCAAAATATTACTGCTCATTGCCAATGTCCTTGATTACCCAAGAGCTCTATTGGATGTATACAACCAGATTAATGTTGCTTTCCCATCTGCTAACACAACATTCTTTCTACAGCCCCATGGGTCAGAAGCAATTTATACTCTCAAGTCTTATTATTTAAGAAATACATTTTGGGGTGCCTGGGTGGCTCAGTGGGTTAAGCCTCTGCCTTCAGCTTGGGTCATGATCTTGGGGTCCTGGGATCGAGCCCCACATCGGGCTCTCTGCTCGGCGGGGAGCCTGCTTCCTCCTCTCTCTGCCTGCCTCTCTGCCTGCTTGTGATCTCTGTCAAATAAATAAATAAAATCTTAAAAAAAAATACATTTTGTAAAGACTACAGCTGCCCTAGAGTGTGATTCTTCTGACAAATCTGGGCAAAGTAAACTGAAAACCTGGAAAAGGATTCACCATTTCAGATGGCATTAAGAACATTTTCACAGGAAGAGGTAAAAATATCAACATTAACTGGGGTTTGGAAGAAACAGATTCCAAACCTTATGGGTTGACTTTGAGGGGGTCAAAACTTCACTGGAGAAAGTAACTGCAAATGTGGTGGAAATAGCGAGAACTAGAAGCAGACCCTGAAGATGTGAGGGAAGCGCTGCAATTCCGTGATCCCACTAACACGGATGAGTTGCTTCTTATGGATGAGCCAAGAAAGTGGGTTCTTTTTAAGATTTTATTTATTTGAGAGAGAGTGTGTGTGAGCAAGCGTGCAATTGAGAGAGAGCACATAAGCCACAAGCCGGGAGGAGAGGCAGAAGGACAGGGAGAAGCAGGCTCCCTGCTGAGCAGGAAGCCCAATGCGGGGCTCGATCCCAGGACCCTGGGATCATGACCTGAACTGAAGGCAGATGTTTAACCAACTGAGCCACCAAGGTGCCCCAAAAAAGTGGTTTCTGGAGGTGAAATGTACTCTTGGTGAAGATGCTGTGAAGGCTATTGCAATGACAAAAAAATCTGGAATATTACATAAACTGAGTTGATAAGGAAGCGCAGGGTTTGAGATGATTCAGTTCAATAATGAAAGAAGTTCTACTGTGGGTCAAATGCTATCAAACAGCATCACATCTGACAGAGAATTAATTCATGAAAGGAAGAGTCCATCAATATTGCAAACTTCAGTGTTGTCTTATTTTAAGAAATTGCCACAGCCACCTCCCACCTTCAGCAGCCACTACCGTGATCAGTCATCAGCCAACAATTGTGAGGCAAGACCCTCCATCAGCAAAAAGATTATGAAAGCACAGGCGATAGGCGAGCCTGGATGGCTCAGTCGGTTAAGTGTCCAACTCTTGATTTCTGTTCGGGTCAGGATCTCAGGGTCGAGAGATGGGAGCCCAGTTTGGGGCTCCGTACCCAGTAGGGAGTCTGCTTGAGATTCTCTCCCTTTCCGTCTCCCTCTGCTCCCTTGTGTGTGTGTGTGTGCGTGTGTGTGCCTACACTCTATCTCTAAAAATCCATCTTTAGGGAAAAAAAAAAAGGTACAGGACACCTGGGTGGCTCATTCAGTTAAGTGTCTGCCTTCGGCTCAGGTCACGATCCCACATCTGGCTCTTTGCTCGGCAAGGAGCCTGCCTCCACCCTGGCCTGTGCTCTCTCTCCCTCTCTCTTTGACGAATAAACAAAATCTTTAAAAAAAAACAAACAAAAAAACACAGGGACAGGGGTGCCTGGGTGGCTCAGTTATTAAGTGTCTGCCGGGTCCTAGGATCAAACCCCGCATTGGACTCCCTGCTTGGCAGGAAGCCTGCTTCTCCCTCTTCCACTCCTGCTGCTTGTGTTCCCTCTCTCTCTCTGTGTCTCTGTCAAATAAATAAATCTTTAAAGGAAAAAAAAAAAAAAAAAGCATAGATGATGGTTAGCATTTTTCAACAATGAAGTATTTTTTAATTAAAGTATTACATTGGGGACGCCTGGGTGGCTCAGTTGGTTAAGCAGCTGCCTTCGGCTCAGGTCATGATCCCAGCGTCCTGGGATCGAGTCCCACATCGGGCTCCTTGCTCATCAGGGAGCCTGCTTCTCCCTCTGCCTCTGCCTGCCATTCTATCTGCCTGTGCTTGCTCTCTCTCCCTCTCTCTCTCTGACAAATAAATAAATAAAATCTTTAAAAAAAAAAATAAATAAATAAATAAATAAATAAAAAATAAAGTATTACATTGTTTTTTAATAGATCATAGTATAGTGCAAACATAACTTTTAGATGCACTGGGAAATTCAAAAATTCATTTGACTTTTGTTATTGTTAATACTGGCTTTACTGTGGTACTCTTGAACCAAACCCACAGTATCTTCAGGGCATGCTTGTGTGCCAAGTTTTGTACTATGCGCTTCATTTATAATATTTCATTTAATCCTTAAAACAGGCATAAACAATACTTTTTACTTCTCATTTAATTGATAAAGACAGCAAGAATTTAGACAGGTTTAGGGGCACGTTCAAAGTCACACTCCACAAGTCAAGTATATGAACAAAGATTCTCACCAAGATACTCTGACTCCAGATTCCAGTTAGACTTTTACTGAAACAGAAATAAATTTACAATATGTTGTAAAATTTTAAAAAATTCTTAAATGTAGGGGCGCCTGGGTGGCTCAGGGAGTTAGGCCTCTGCCTTCAGCTCAGGTCGTGATCTCAGGGTCCTGGGATCCAGCCCTGCATCAGGCTCTCTGCTCAGCAGGGAGCCTGCTTCCCTTCCTCTCTGCCTGCCTCTCTGCCTACTTGTGATCTCTGTCTGTCAAGTAAATAAATAAAATCTTTAAAAAAAAATTACTAAAAGATGGTTTGATCTCTTCTCAATGAAAAAGTTCACTTTTTGTATCTTTCCTAACTTCACAGTTTAAATTTAGGCATATTCCATCGGCTAAGCAGCCAGGAATCACAAATGTGTACCATCTTTCACAGCATAAAATGTGTAAGGGTTCTGTGAGCCCAGTTAAGCCTGCCTACAGTACACAAAATACCTTCACCATCTCTACCAACATCATGTAGCACTAACTCTCCATCCAGCTGATGATAAATCTCCTAAAATTGAGTCTTCTTGATACAAACTTCTTGAACTTCAGTTTTAAAGGGTTTAATA
>NW_019156336.1:0-3638 GCF_002288905.1 Enhydra lutris kenyoni | reverse complement strand
CATTTTCAGTTTGGGCCCTAGACCCTAACCCTAACCCTAACCCTAACTTGGGTTTTCAGACTTCTTTCCCCAGAGCCCTGGCCCACAAGCCTTCCAGACTGCGGACTCAGGAGCCATTACCATAGGACTCACCCTGTCCTTCAGAAGGAAACCTTGCCCTATGGAGCTGCACAAAACCCCTGATTAGAAGAAACATACACAGGCCTGAGGCCACTCCTATTTACAAAATCCAGTCTTGGACACTAATACACATTCTGTCAATCATCCTGAGCCCCGACCTCCACTCTGCCACCCACATAGCTAGCCCAAGAGCCGGCAGATCAGACCTGCCCGGTGCCTAGGCCATCATTCTCACCCTAGTTTGTGTTTTCAGCCATCTTTTCCCAGTGGCCTGGTCTCAAATCCCTCCATATGGGATATCCCTGAGCCAGAAAACAGAACTCCTCCTGCCCTCCAGAAAGGTTTTAGCTATTCGGAGCTGTGTAAAACCCAGATAGTAGGAGACACTAGCATGGCTGAGGCCACACCCTCTTTCTGAGGACTCACTGGGCACAAATTTGCATTGTGTCCCTCAGCCTGACCTCCATTTATAACTGAGTCCCCCAGGTAGCTCCCCCCAGAGACAGCAGATTGGGTATGCCATGCACCTAGGCCCATACCTAATCCTAGCTTGGGTTTTCAGACTTCCATCCCAAGAGTGCTGGCCCACAAGCCCTCCAGAGAGAGAACTCCAGAACCACACAATAGGAATCTGCCTGCCCTCCAGAAGGAAACCATGCTCTATGAAGCTTCACAAAATCCCCAGATTAGGAGAAAACTGCACGACCAACGAGGTCACCCCTATTTAAGGAACCTGTCCATGGATACTAATACACATTCTGTCCCTCAGCCTGAGCCCCTGTTAGGGTCCATAATCAAAGGAGCGAGACTGATACAAAGCGAACATCAAGCAAAGCTTTATTTCGCACCAAGCATCAAGAATCAAACCGGCCGATCGATCGGGGCCATCTCTTACAAAGAGGCGACCCCTCCCAGCCTCACACACTAACATTTATAGAGGTGGTTGAGGCTGGCCACACACAGGTGGCCAATAAGATTGCAATACACACAAAGAAAACTGCACAGTCATGCTAGGACACACACCGGTGGCCAATTGAATTTCAATTTACCCTAGTAGATATTTTAACTCGCCCATCACCTTGTTAGAATTGGTGCCCAAAAGGCGGGGCCCACCCTCCTTGGTAGCTAGGGAGACAGTATGCGCGCCCCACTGATTGGATGTCTCCACCTGGCCTGAGCCGCCCTTGTATCTGGGCTTTGCTAACTTTTAAGTAATTTCCTCTGAGAGGGGCAGGGTCAATCTAAGTTTACTGCATAAACAACAAAATGGCTCCCTCTGGCTAAGTAGGCCCTTACACCCCGACTTCCCATCAGCTACCCATGTATCTGGTCTGAGACTCAGCAGATCAGAGCTGCCAGTCCTGATCAAGGACTAGATCAGACCTAGTCCCTAATGCTAACCTTAGGTTGGGATTTCAGGCATCCATTCCCAGAGCCCTTCTCATTAATCCCTCCATTTCGGGAATCCTGAGACACACAACCGGACTCTACCTGTCCCTCATAATGAAATCTTGCTATTTGGATCTGCCCAAATCCCCCTGAGCAGGAGAAAGCTCCATGTTCTCCGGGGGCCACCTCCACATATAGCAACCTAATGGTCATAAATTCTAGTCTGAGCAAAATTCTGACACTCGTCTTAAATTCAGATAGTGGGAAGGTCACCTCAGCATCTGCAGATAGGGCCTGCCATGCCCTAGGCCCTATCCCAAACCCTAACTTGGACTTTCAGACAACTTTTCCCAGAGTTCTGGCCCACAAGCCTCCCAGTTTGGGGACTCAGGACTCACCCTGCAGGCCTCTTTCTGCCCTCCAGAAGGAAACCAGGCCCTATGAGCTACACAAAACCCTCAGATTAGGAGAAATGTGCACTGCCCCCAATGTTACCCCACTTTCGTACTCAAACCTGGACTTTAATGCACAGTTTGACACAACCTGAGTCCCGTCCTCCAATCAGCCACCATGACAACTGGCCCCAGATTCAGCATATCGGATATGCCATGCCCCTAGGCCCTATTCCTAACCTAGGTTAATTTTTCAGGCATCCATACGGAACCCTGCTCTCCTAAAGCCTAATGGAATTACCTACCAAATGCCCTGAGGCACTGGGGGCGAGGTGGAGGCAATGTTTGCAGCATGTAAAAAAGCCATTCCCCTGGGCATTCTGGAAGCTAGTGACACTTAATGCTGGCAAACAGCAAGAGCACATCTTTCTGTATCAGATGTCTCCAACCAAGTAACTGTGTTAGTGGACTACAGTAGAATGTGGGTACCTGGTTGCAGTTTTCCAAATTCTATTGGGGTCTGTGGTCAAGGAAGGGACTACATTGCCTGAGATCAACTACCCAATTCTGCCCTGGATTATCACCTACACAAACAGTGCTCAGGGATGCTGTCTGCTCAACTCCTTTCTGCATGTGAGACCACATCTGTACACAGTGACACCAACACACGCATCTCCACAGGCCCCCAAGGAAGGGCTGATTGCAGCCAGGGCCCCATCTGGCTTCAGACACAACTCTCCACTCTTACCTCTTTGTGACCCTGCTTAAGCCATTATGCCTGTCAGGGGTGGTCTGCCTCTTGTCTGTACAATACAGATAATTGTAACATGGACTTCCTCCACATGTCTACCAGCATATGTGGAATAATATCTATAATATTGGAGAAGTGGTATCACATGCAGGAAATACCTCCAAGCACAGTTTCGTTTTTTCAATTTCTATGAGTCTGCTACTCGTCATATCTCACCATACAGTCCCTCAGCATCTTCAGTCTATGTGTCTGTTTCTGTGTCTGTGTGTGTGCATGCACAGTCGCTCCTGTGGGCACGTATCTGTTCATCAGTGCTCCTATTCTGGCGTCCGAGAAGATGACAGCCCCATCTACAGTGGGGTGGGCCATACTTTTCCAAGAACTTAGGCTTTCTAATTCTCAAAGCAAACCCTAAAGAAGGGATTGGAGCTTTGGTACTTGATGGTCAGAATCCACACTTACCACTAGAGACTTTATATCCTGTGCTGAGAGCTATTAAATCCTTTCTAATGGGTGTGATGTGAGCAGGGGTCCAAACAGTGGGTTGCCATGACCTGGGCTCCCCCCTCAGAAAAGAACTTGCTGAAATACCTTATGTCTAGAGAATCAATGCTTTCCCTCACCCTGAAACCATCTCCATATCTGTAGCCCCTGCCTTCAACACAACTTTTTCCAGAGTCCTCCAGAGAGTCCTAGGTGCATCCAAGGCCCCAAATTTGAGGACACTCACAAAGAGCTGGGTTCATGCCTGGTTCAGCCTTCTTAACAGTCTATGATTCTGGGCAAGGCAGTAACCATGCAGAGGTCTTCACCTTCTCCTCCTCCTCCCAGTAATTCCCTGAAATATCTTATCCTGTTTAATCATCTTTGTGTAACCTGTACCTTGGAGTGTGGTTTGGACTGAATGATTCCTTTCATTTAACAGAACATGGCTACATAACACAAAAGCCCAGTCTGAGATTTAGCTCTAAAAACTCATTGCCCAT
>NW_019156335.1:0-3640 GCF_002288905.1 Enhydra lutris kenyoni | reverse complement strand
CCACACGTTGGGCCATAAGTAGGTTTTCCAGAACAGGCCTGAGGGACAGAGGCCTGAAAACCTAAGCTAGGTATTGGATGAGTTTCTAGGGGCATGTCAGGTTCAATCTTCAGACTCAGGTCCATTGACGTGCGTTTCTTCCTGCAGGTAGGTGCTGAAGATGTGTCAGTCAGACTGCGCATTTTTTCCAGAGCAGCCTATGAAATTGGTGTGGGTTCAGGTGCCTTGAAGGTTTCTCCCATTCTGGAAGGCTTGGGCAACTGAGATGTGCAGAGTTCCCTCGGGAATGCAGGCCCAGTGATGCTCTTTGTTCTGGAGGTCCCATACTGGAGGGCATGTGGTCACGGCTTTGGGAACCAAGTCTTCAGACAGCAACTTGGGGAAGAAATAGGAGCGAAGTTATGGCAGGCCATATCTCCAGACCCTGAAAGCAGCTCCTCAGGATTTGTAATTCGGATTCCTGGGAGCAGTAGCAGAGGCTTTTCTTTCCGGACTCTATATCTAAGATGGCCTCGGAATGAGACGGTTCCTAGATGGGTCCATGGGAGGTTCTTCCTTTCTGGGGTTTTACCCTGGCTCCCAAGAGTTTGCTGTCTTTCTGGGGAAGGGAAGAGTGCTGTCTTCCACGTCAGGGGTCCCGCACAAACAAGGATTCCAGAGTGAGGTTGTGGGTCACGTGGCCTGGACAACCCCACCAAGGGTTAGGTTTTGGGCCAAGAGGCACAAGAGGTCTGCGCTCTGGGTTCCTGCTCCAGCCCCCAACAGGGTGTGCTTTAAAGGGTTCTCTGGCTGAGGTTCACAAGGCCTGCTTGTGCCCAGCTGCCCCTCCTGAGTGGGCGAGGTCTCAAGGGCCATGTAGCTGGCTCCCACTCTAGAAAAGTACAACCATCTCCACATCCACATTCTTGCCATGAGGAAGGAGGAGTACTCTGCTGTGATTCAGGTTCCCCCACAGGCAGGGATTTGCGCTACCTTCTGGGGTCAGATACCTGCATACCCAGGTTCGCAGGAGATGACTGGCTCTGACCAAGACAGAGCCCACCTGCAGGATATGGGTCGCACTATGTGGCTGGCTGACAGGTCGGGGCTCGGGCTGTGTCAGACAGAGCATCAGTTCACAGGGCACCCTGATATCATAGGCCGCCCTTGAGGGCCATGCTGCTGGACCCTCATCTGGCGATTCTGGGCAGACCCGTAGGGCATTTCTTCCTTTCGGTGGGCAGGCAGAAGGCAGCTTTGTTTTTCCAGAATTCCCCACATGGATGGCCTGCTGGCAAGGTGGGTGAGGATGGAAGTCTGAAAACAAAGCTATGCTTATGTTCAGTGCCGAGGCCATAACAGTTCCAATGTGCAGCGTCTGTTTCGAGATCTCAAGCACCTGAGGACGATCGAGTGTGAGATGTCTGCTCACGCTGGAATTTGTATCCATGATGGCCAACGAATGCTCGTGCGGCCTCAAGAAGCCTTGGCGGCTTTCCGAAGCTGGAGCTTATGAGCTGCTCCAAACAGCAAGGTGTCCTTCAGCGGGACAGGGGAAGTCCAGTTAGAGGGATCCAGGGTCCCCATCTGGAAAGATTCGATAGCAGAGCTCTCCGAATGGATGCCTGGAACTCCACCTCCGTTACCACTGAAGCCTAGGAACAGGGCAGCTTTGATCCAGTGGCTCTGCTTCGCAGTTCCTAGGGATCTGAGTTGACGGAGGTTCTCAGTCTGAAAGGTCACAATGCTGCTTGGTGTCCAGGGAGACCTTAGAATGTGGCGGTAGCTCTGGGGCCATGCAGGAACCCCCTAGCCTTTGGGGGGGACCCCATTCCCCAGAGCAAAATTTCCTTCTCAGGACCAGAGGGGTTCTACTGTATGGCTCAGGGACCACACGTTGTGCCATATGTTGGTTTTCCAGAACAGGCCGGAGGGACAGAGGCCTGAAAACCTAAGCTAGGTTTTGGATGAGGTCCTAGGGGCATGTCAGGTTGAATCTTCGGACTCTGGCCCATTTACCTGTGCGTCTTCCTGGAGGTAGGTGCTGACGGTGTCTCATACTGCGCCTTTTTCCCAGAGAGGCCTATGAAATTGGGGTGGGGTCAGGTGCCTTGCAGGTGTCTCCCATTCTGGATGGTTTGGGCAATTGAGACGGGCAGAGTTTCCTCGGGCGAGCAGGCCCAGTGATGCGGTGTGGTTCTGGGGGTCCCATCCTGGAGAGCATGTGGTCAAATTTTGGGAACAAAGTCTCCAGACAGCAACTCGGGGAAGAATTAGGGGCGAGGTTATGGCAGGCCCGATGTGCAGACCCTGAAAGCAGCTCCTAAGGATTTGAAGTTCGGGGGCCTGGGAGGCAGTAGCAGAGGCTTTTCTCTCTGGACTGTATACCTAGGGTGTTCTCAGATGGATGGGTGAGCACATGGTTCCATGTGACATTCTCCCTTTCTAGGGATTCTGCCAGGCTCCCAAGAATTTGGTGTTTTGGGGGGAAGGGAATAGTGCTGTTTTCCATCTCAGTGGTCCTGCCCAAACAGGAATTCCAGAGACGGGTTGTGGGTCACGTGTTCTGGACAACCCCACCAAGGGTTCGGATTTGGGTCTAGGGGCACGATAGGTTCTCTCTGTGGGATCCTGGCCCAGGCCCGACAGGCTGTGCTTGAAGGGGGTCTCAGGCGAAGAATCACAATGCCTGTTTGGGCCCAGTTGCCCCTCCTGAGTGGGTGTGGTCTCATGGGCCATGCAGGTTGCTCCCACTCTGAAAGTAGTACAACCATGTCAACATCCACTTTCCTACCGTGGGGAAGGAGGAGTAATCTGTTGTGCTTCAGGTACACACAAGGGAAGGGTTTTGCACTACCTTCTGGGGTCAGAGAGCTGCATACACAGGTTGGATGGAAATAATGGGCTCGGGCCAAGGCAGTTCACACCAGCAGGATATGGGTCCCGCTATCTGGCTGGCCGACAGGAGATTGGGTCTCGGGCTGTGTTACACAGAACATTAGTTCACAGGGCGACCTATGATATCAGGGTGCCCTTGAGGTCCGGTATGGACGCTCATTTGGGGTTTTGGGCAGACATGTAGGACATTTCTTCTTTCTGTTGGCCAGGTAGAAGGCAGCTTTGTGACTCCAGAATTCCCAAGGTGGAGGGTCTGCTGGCAAAGCATGTGAGGATTGAAAATGAAAACACAAGCTATGGTTATGTTCATTGCCGAGGGCATGACAGTTCCAATGGGCAGCAGCTGTTTGAAGATCTCCAGCACCTGAGGATGGTCGAGGCAGAGATGTCTGCTCACACTGGAATTTGTGTCCATGATGGCCAACGGATGCTCGGGTGGCCTCAAGAAGCCTTGGAGGCTTATCCAAGCTGGAGCTTGTGAACTGCTCCAAACCACAAGGTGTCCTTCTGCGGGACAGGGGAAGTCAGCTTAGAGGTCTCCCACATGGAAAGATTCGACAGCACAGCTCTCCGAATGGATGCCTGGAAACCCCACCTCGCGTTACCACAGCAGCCAAGGAACAGGTCAGCTTTGATCCGCTGCCTCTGGTTCGAAGTTCCAAGGGATCTGAGTTGACAGAGGTTCTCAGTCTGACGGGTCCTAATGCTGCTTGGTGTCCAGGGAGACCTTAGAATGTGGCTGTGGCTCTGGGGCCATGCAGCA
>NW_019156334.1:0-3641 GCF_002288905.1 Enhydra lutris kenyoni | reverse complement strand
GAAATGAAATCTTGCCATTTGCGACGACGTGGATGGAACTAGAGGGTTTCATGCTTAGCGAAATAAGTCAATCGGAGAAAGACAACTATCATATGATCTCCCTGATATGAGGAAGTGGAGATCCAACATAGGGGATTAAAGGGGTAGGAGAAGAATAAATGAAACAAGATGGGATTGGGAGGGAGACAAACCATAAGTGACTCGTAGTCTCACAAAACAAACTGAGGGTTGCTTGGGGGAGGGGTTTTGGGAGAGGGGGTTGGCGTTATGGACATTGGGGAGGGTATGTGCTGGGGTGAGTGCTGTGAAGTGTGTAAACCTGGCGATTCACAGACCTGTACCCCTGGGGATAAAAATATATTATATGTTTATAAAAAATAAAATTAAAAAAAAATAAAATAAAATAATAAAATAAAAAATAAATAAAATTTTAAAAAATTGGTCATACCTAAGAACTTAGTGAATTTAAACATTTGCAGATTAAATCCCAGGCATCTAACCAACTGGACAACTTGCCAAATTGTGTGTTTAGGGAACATAAATAATAATCATATAAGATAATTCAAAGGATGAAATAGGCTAACAAAATTGTGAAATAAATAATATCACTAGTGATCAAAGAAATGCAAATGAACTATTTCTTTTAATATGAATGCTGCTCCTGGGCTGAGATAATATATACATTTTAATGTATATATATTCAGCATAAATTACTATCTTTTTAAAAAGCAATTTGACTAAATCTATCAAAAGCCCTCAATCCAGTGATTTTTGTTTCTGGAAAATCCAAAGAATTAATATAATGTATGAAAAACTTCATGCCAAAGGTGTTCAGCTTGGTGTTATTTATAATAGAAAAACTTGGGAGCCCATTAAATACAAAATTTGCCTCAATGGTTAATAAACTATGGCATATTTACTGAATAAATTATTAAAACCTATTGGATGCATGCTTACAAAGCATTTAAAATAAGTTGGAAACAGGATTAAATATGTAGTGAAGTAAAAAAAAAAATGACTATTATTATGATCACAAATATGTAAAATGAGAAAATAAGACAGCCAGAATGGAAAGAACAAAAGAAAGAGAAGAAAGACAGAAAACATTGAAAGAAATGCAAAAAACAGTGAGAGGTCTTTTTGGGATTATTTATGAATTCTGTTTTCTTTTCTTCTTTATTTCTAAATTTGTTCTAATCATCTTCTATAACATATATATTGGGAAAATAAAATTTAAAAAATTCAAATACTCAAATGAATTACTGTAGTATCTTTAAGTGATTAAGGAGGTTAGATATTTAGCTATCTAGTATTTCACTCGAGATAATTTGTCTGATATCTGGAGGAAAGTCAAAACATTCTTATACCTGTTTCTTTAGTTTGCCATGGTTGTTTAAATTCTATTTGCTCTTGTTGCCATGTACTAATTATGCAGACTGGAAAATGTCATATATGTCTGTAGCATTTCTGAGTGTCAGTTTCTTTATGAGTAAAATGGCAGTAATGCTACTATTACTATTACTAATAATAATGACTTCACAGGGATTTTGTGAGTTTTTAGAGGAGACAACAAAGATAATATTGAGAACTGGTGCTTAGAAATGTTAGCTCTTTTCTTCCCATAAGAATATCTTTCTAATATCAGATAGCATGAACCATCATCATATTCTTTAATTGAGCTACTTACTATACAGACACTTGGTTAAAATTGGAAAAACCACGAACAGCATTGCATGAGGCAGTAAATTGCATGTGCTTGAAGCTGAGGTAAGAAGCATCAGTTAAAATAAGAAAAGAAATTTTTTATCTAATCTTACAAAAATTATATGCTCTTAGGAAAAGCTTTAAATAGCCTTTGGAATGAAATACTTACACCATTTCTAATAGGATCCAAACACTATTAAATGTGTTAGACTGTTTCAAGAATAATGGTACAAGTACATTTTGGAAAAAATATGAGTCTTGTTAATATGCTAATTTCACAGGCATATTTCTACTTGACAACTGTGGGTATTATTTTAATTAGAGTCATACTTACATTCTAATATAAGAATTACTACTAAAAGCAGTTTTAATTTCCATCAAGAATAATTTATTGTATTCTTTTTGCTTTGTTCTTGAATCCACATCTGTCACAAATTATCTTGTCTCTTTTAATTAGTAGCCTAAAGCAATCTTCTTGTTTTCTACTCTTCTCTGCTATTTATATCAATTATCTTTATTTCTTTTTCAATTTTCCCTTCACTTAAAGCTTGATGTGATAAAACTTCAGAATAAAACAAAAATAAAGAATTTTGCTGGCTTTTAAATAAAAATCTATTCAGTATTATTTCCACTTATTTCCAAATAGTGGAGAAAGTATACACCTTAGTGAGACACGATGAAAAAGATAGAGGATAAAGATACTTAAATCATCAACCTCATATTGTTGGAAATGTTTATTTTATCTAACCACATGGGCTTACAGAATAATCAAGAAATTCATCTAAATTGTTTTGTTATTTTGCCATCTTCCCTATTCAGGCCAGTTATGTCACAGATATGAAGTAACTCTTCTGAAAAAAGAAATTCCATCTATTAAACCATTAGAATACTATCATAATAATTTGTGCTGGTTACAAATATATAGCCTGGCATATACAAATCAGAGTTTTTATTATGAATTAATGATTAAATGGCTACAGTTTAAAGTCTTATACACATTTCTCTTGGTTTTTTTCCCTATAAACACATAATATTCAATTAATTTAATCTATTAAATTTGTTTATTTTTGGTGACTACTTCAATAACTCAGAGCAATATTCAATGACTTAAAATATCTAATACATCTCTTAAAAACAACTTACATATATATTGGGCCAATTTTCCAGTGGGAAAAAATAATCTAGTAACAAATAGGTCTGAGGATTAATTTATATGTCAAATATGCCAATTTTGCTGAAATTTCCATTCAAATATATTACTTTGAAGGAAAATTTAGCTGAAATTTTAAGAGAGATTGATGTTTTACAGTGCTGTTATGTGAGGTAAATCTATAAAATAGAAATATCCAATGACTCTTTATAATGGGAATTTAAAATTTAGCAGTATTCACCAATATAAAACATTTCATTTAACCAAACAGCTGCTGGCTGCATTGGAGTTTTGTCTACTTCTTTATTTCTAATTAAGCTTACTGAAGTATCTTATACTTTTTATAGAAGTATTTACTTAGCACACAATAATATTTTATGGCAACCAATTTCTCTTCCAACATTAAGGTAATTTTTTCTAATCACCTTCTATAGAATGCAGACATGTTCAGAAGTGTAGATGAACTGTGAACAGAATATGCATTTTTGCCATACATAGAAAAGCAGTGTCACAAATTTGCTTGACAGGCAGTTAAATTTCCCTCAGTAGCAGTCTTCATTAATGTGGGACTGTAAATCTTTCCTTCTTATAGATATTTATCTTTCAGATATCATAATTTAATGACTGCTCATATCCTTAACCTCTAGGAGACTTTTTTAAAAACATTTTTTTCGGGAGGGAGTCAAGATGACGGAGAAGTAGCAGGCTGAGACTACTTCAGGTAGCGGGAGATCAGCTAGATAGCTTATCTAAAGATTGCAAACACCTACAAATCCAACGGGAGATC
>NW_019156333.1:0-3644 GCF_002288905.1 Enhydra lutris kenyoni | reverse complement strand
AAAGAACTCCTCAAACTCAACACACACAAAACAGATAATCATATCAAAAAAATGGGCAGAAGATATGAACAGACACTTCTCCAATGAAGACATACAAATGGCTATCAGACACATGAAAAAATGTTCATCATCACTAGCCATCAGGGAGATTCAAATTAAAACCACATTGAGATATCACCTTACACCAGTTAGAATGGCCAAAATTAGCAAGACAGGAAACAACATGTGTTGGAGGGGATGTGGAGAAAGGGGAACCCTCTTATACTCTTGGTGGGAATGCAAGTTGGTGTAGCCTCTTTGGAGAACAGTGTGGAGATTCCTCAAGAAATTAAAAATAGAACTTCCCTATGACCCTGCAATTGCACTACTGGGTATACCCCAAAGATACAGATGTAGTGAAAAGAAGGGCCATCGGTACCCCAATGTTTATAGCAGCAATGGCCACGGTTGCCAAACTGTGGAAAGAATGAAGATGCTCTTCAACAGATGAATGGATAAGGAAGATGTGGTCCATATACACTATGGAGTATTATGCCTCCATCAGAAAGGATGAATACCCAACTTTTGTAGCAACATGGACGGGACTGGAAGAGATTATGCTGAGTGAAATAAGTCAAGCAGAGAGTCGATTATCATATGGTTTCACTAATTTGTGGAGCATAACAAATAGCATGGAGGACATGGGGAGTTAGGAGAAGGGAGTTGGGGGAAATTGGAAGGGGAGGTGAACCATGAGAGACTATGGACTCTGAAAAACAATCTGAAGGGTTTGAAGAGGTAGGGGGGTGGGAGGTTGGGGGAACCAGGTGGTGGGTATTAGAGAGGGCATGGACTGCATGGAGCACTGGGTGTGGTACAAAAACAATGAATACTGTTATGCTGAAAATTTTTTTTAAAATGATAAAAAAAAACATAGGAGTACATATAACTTTTCAAATTAGTGTTTTCATTTTCTTTGGGTAAATTCCCAGTAGTGGAATTACTGAATTGTACTGTATTTCTATTTTTAATTTTTTGAGGAATCATAACACTTTTTTGACAATAACAGTATATTCAGGCCTTATAAAATTAATAATCTGACAACATTAGTAGCCAGCCTTGTAAAATTAATAACTCAATACCACTTGATGGGAGAAACTTTTATTGAAGCAATTTTATAATACCATTAATAAATTCTATGTAAAATATAAAACACTTTTTTATATGACATGACTTAAGGAATTACCAATGTAATGTTACTATCTTTTCATCAAAACTTTTCCTAAATATTTACTTCTGTGACCTTTATTTCCAGGTGAGAACTGTGTTTAGATGGTAGAAATAGCTTGAAGTCCACTAATAAGGAGAATGCATTTGCAATTTTATTTATACTTTTCCATTTATGAAAAAAATAGGAGGGTAAGAAAATTATACACAGAAAAATAATGTACAATGTGTCAGCAAATTTTAATTCAAAGAATTATTAACTAGAAGGATTTTCTCATAACTGTTAGTTTTCAAACTATGGCTCATAGAAAACTAAGGTTCCACTGGGACACAGCAGGATTGAAGGAGAAGGAAGTCTACAGGTGTAGTCTCATCTCCCCTTTAGTTAAACAGATCTACTTGTCTCTGTTTTATAAAATACAGTTTAATGCAAAAAAAAAAGTCAAGTTCTATTCTTTGGAAAAAAAACTTTTTCCCCAGAGGTATAAAATTCACTAACTTAGTCAAAGTCCCTAATTTTACGTAAGAGATAAAAAGGCCTCAGAGAGATTGTAGATTGCCTGAGGTCAAAAAACCACCTAGTTGCAGGCCAGGAATGTGTTTTAGGTCTTACTGAGCCTAGAGTTTTATGCCAGTTACTTCCTCATATTCAGGAAAAATACATGCATTTTTAACTAGAACTCAGAGAAAATGAATATAAAACTTTGTCATGTGGCTCAGTAAAGTTAAAGCATTGGGCAGAAAACAGCTTTCTAACTGAACTATAAAATTTTACAGTCAT
The DNA here is from genome assembly GCF_002288905.1 of Enhydra lutris kenyoni. NCBI lineage: Eukaryota > Metazoa > Chordata > Mammalia > Carnivora > Mustelidae > Enhydra > Enhydra lutris. The sequence goes on along the minus strand of NW_019156333.1, from coordinate 1,657 downwards.
AAACAAAAATAAAGGAAGAGAATTTATCTTAACTCCTATTAGTAACAGTCAATATACTCACTTTATAAGCACAAATTTTTTAACTTGAAGGGACAGGAAACTTGAAGGAGAAAATCTTTAGTTGAACCAAAGAACCTGAAACTGAGGAAATTCTTCCTTGAAAGAATTATTCATTTCCTTCAAATAAAACTTGGTTTATCAAAATCAATCAACAAATGAGTTAGCTATGTTGTGAGTTATTTATAGCAAAATTTAAAAACACTGAACAGATTTCTCTTTGCCAGCTAGCCTCTCCATTAGTTCATATGTACAAAAGACACGATTAACTTTAATTATAAATTAAATCCACTCAGAAATTATAGGTAAATCTTCATNGCCATGTTATTTGTTATGCTCCACAAATAAGTGAAACCATATGATAATTGACTCTCTCTGCTTGACTTATTTCACTCAGCATAATCTCTTCCAGTCCCATCCATGTTGCTACAAAAGTTGGGTATTCATCCTTTCTGATGGAGGCATAACACTCCATAGCATATATGGACTACATCTTCCTTATCCATTTGTCCGTTGAAGGGCATGTTGGTTCTTTCCACAGTTTGGCGACCGAGGCCATTGCTGCTATAAACATTGGGGTACAGATGGCCCTTCCTTTCACTACATCTGTATCTTTGGGGTAAATACCCAGACTATGGACTCTGAAAAACAATCTGAGGGTTTTGAAGGGGTGGGGGGTGGGAGGTTGGGGGAACCTGGTGGTGGGTATTAGAGAGGGCACGGATTGTGTGGAGCACTGGGTGTGGTGCCAAAACAATGAATACTGTTATGCTGAAAATAAATTAAAAAATTTTAAAAAAAAAAGTTAAGTTCTATTCTTTGGAAAAAACAATTTTTCCCCAGAGGTATGAAAGTCACTAACTTAGTCAAAGTCCCTAATTTTACATAAGAGACAAAAAGGCCTCAGAGAGAATGTAGTTTGCCTGAGGTCAAAAAACCACCTCGTTGAAGGCCAGGCATGTGTTTTAGGTCTTACTGAGCCTAGAGTTTTATGCCAGTTACTTCCTCATATTCAGGAAAAATACATGCATTTTTAACTAGAACTCAAAGAAAATGAATACATAAACCTTTGTCATGTGGTTCAATAAAATTAAGGCATTAGGCAGAAAACAGCTTTCTAACTAAACTATAAATTTTTACAGTCATGAACAAAAATAAAAGAAGGAAATTATCTTAACTCCTATTAGTAACAGTCAATATACTCAATTTATAAGCACAAATTTTTTTAACTTGAAGGGACAGAGAACTTGAAGAAGAAAATCTTTAATTGAACCAAAGAACTTGAAACTGAGGAAATTCTTCCTTGAAAGAATTATTCATTTCCTTCAAATAAAACTTGGTTTATCAAAATCAATCAACAAATGAGTTACCTATGTTGTGAGTTATTTATAGCAAAATTTAAAACACTGAACAGATTTCTCTTTGCCAGCTAGCCTCTCCATTAATTCATATGTACAAAAGACATGATTAACCTTAATTATAAATTAAATCCACTCAGAAATTATAGGTAAATCTTCATTTCCATGTGAGAACATTTCTCTACCTTCTTCATGACAGGAAAGGAGATTTACCTAGTGGGTGAATTTGGGAGAAGGCACTA
>NW_019156332.1:2126-3645 GCF_002288905.1 Enhydra lutris kenyoni | reverse complement strand
CTACATGGCCCATGAGACCACACCCACTCAGGAGAGGCAGCTGGGCCCAAGCAGGCCTTGTCACCCTCAGCCTGAGACCCCTTTAAAGCACACCCTGTTGGGGGCTGGAATAGGAAGCCAGAGAGCAGGCCTCTCGTGCCTCTTGGCCCAAATCCTAAACCTTAGTGGGGTTGTCCAGGCCACGTGACACAAAACCCCACTCTGGAATCCTTGTTTGGGCCGGACACCTGACGTGGAAAAGAGCACTATTCCCTTCCCCCAGAAAGACGGCAAACTCTTGGGAGCCGGGGGAAAACCCCAGATAGAAAGAACCTCCCATGGACCCATGTAGTAACCCTATCTTTCCGAGGCCTTCCTAGATATAGAGTCCAGACAGAAAAGCCTCTGCTACTGCTCCCAGACATCCGAATTTCAAATCCTGAGGAGCTGCTTTCAGGGTCTGCAGATCGGGCCTGCCATAACTTCACTCCTAATTCTTCCCCGAGTTGGTGTCTGAAGACTTGGTTGCCAAAGCCGTGACCACATGCCCTACAGGATGGGACCTCCAGAATCAAACAGCATCACTGGGCCTGCTCTCCCGAGGGAACTCTGCACTTCTCAGTTGCCCAAACCTTCCAGAATGGGAGAAACCTTCAAGGCACCTGAACCCACACCAATTTCATAGGATGCTCTGGAAAAAATGCGCACTCTGACTGACAGACCTTCAGGACCTACCTGTAGGAAGAAACGCACGTCAATGGACCTGAGTCGGAAGATTGAACCAGACATGCCCCTAGAACCTCATCCAATAACTACCTTAGGTTTCCAGGCCTCTGTCCCTCAGGCCTGTTCTGGAAAACCAACTTATGGCCAAACGTGTGGCCCCTAACCTTACAAAAGAATCACTCTGGTCTCGAGAAGGAAACCTTGCTCTTGTCAACGGGTACCAACCCTCAGCCATGGAGATTCCTGCATGGCCCCAGAGCCACAGCCACATTCTAAGGTCTCCCTGGACACCAAGCAGCATTGGGACCCGTCAGACTGAGAACCTCTGTCAACTCAGATCCCTTGGAACTTCGAACCAGAGGCAGCGGATCGAAGCTTCCCTATTCCTTGGCTGCTGTGGTAACGCGAGGTGGGGTTTCCAGGCATCCATACGGAGAGCTCTGCTGTCGAATCTTTCCATGTGGGAGACCTCTAACCTGACTTCCCCTGTCCCGCAGAAGGACACCTTGTGGTTTGGAGCAGCTCACAAGCTCCAGCTTGGATAAACCTCCAAGACTTCTTGAGGCCACCCGAGCATTCGTTGGCCATCATGGATACAAATTCCAGTTTGAGCAGACATCTCACCCTCGCCCATCCTCAGGTGCTGGAGATCTTGAAACAGCTGCTGCACATTGGAACTGTCATGCCCTCGGCACTGAACATAACCATAGCTTCTGTTTTCAGATTTCGATCCTCACAAGCTTTGCCAGCAGGCCCTCCTGCTTGGGAATTCTGGAGTCACAAAGCTGCCTTCTACCTGTCCAACAGAAAGAAG
>NW_019156332.1:0-2026 GCF_002288905.1 Enhydra lutris kenyoni | reverse complement strand
CACCTGAGGATGGGCGAGGGTGCTGGAGATCTTGAAACAGCTGCTGCACATTGGAACTGTCATGCCCTCGGCACTGAACATAACCATAGCTTCTGTTTTCAGATTTCGATCCTCACAAGCTTTGCCAGCAGGCCCTCCTGCTTGGGAATTCTGGAGTCACAAAGCTGCCTTCTACCTGTCCAACAGAAAGAAGAAATGTCCTACAGGTCTGCCCAAAACCCCCATTGAGCGTCCAATCACACGGCCCTCAAGGGCACCCTGATATCATAGGTCGCCCTATGAACTAATGCTCTGTGTAACACAGGCCGAGACCCAATCTCCTGTCGGCCAGGCAGATAGCGGGACCCATATCCTGCAGGTGGGAACTGCCTTGGCCCGAGCCCGTTATTTCCATCCAACCTGGGTATGCATGTATCTGACCGCAGAAGGTAGTGCAAAACCCTGCCCTTGTGTGTACCTGAAGCTCAACAGAGTACTCCTCCTTCCCCATGGCAGGAAAGTGGATGTTGATATGGTGGTCCTACTTTCAGAGTGGGAGCCACCTGCATGGCCCATGAGACCACGCCCACTCAGGAGGGGCAACTGGGCCCAAACAGGCATTGTGACTCTTAGCCTGAGACCCCTTTAAGCACAGCCTGTCAGGGCTGGACCAGGATCCCAAAGATAGAACCTATTGTGCCCCTAGACCCAAATCCGAAACCTTGGTGGGGTTGACCAGGCCACGTGACCCACAACACGTCTCTGGACTTCCTGTTTTGGCAGGACCATTGAGATGGAAAAGAGCACTCTTCCCTTCCCCCAGAAAAACACCAAACTCTTGGGAGACTGGCAGAATCCCCAGAAAGGGAGAATATCCCATGGACCCATGTGCTCACCCGTCCATTCCGAGACCATCCTAGGTACACAGTCCAGAGAGAAAAGCCTCTGCTACTGCCTCCCAGGCACCCGAATTTCAAATCCTGAGGAGCTGCTTTCAGGTTCTGCACATCGAGCCTGCCATAACCTCGCCCCTAATTCTTCCCCGAGTTGCTGTCTGAAGACTTCGTTCCCAAAGCCTTGACCACATACCCTCCAGTATGGGATCCCCAGAACCACACTGCATCACTGGGCAAGCCCACCCGAGGAAACTCTGCCCGTCTCAGTTGCCCAAACCATCCAGAATGGGAGAAACATTCAAGGCACCTAAACCCACCTCAATTTCATAGGCCGCTCTGAAAAAAGGCGCACTATGAGACACAGTCAGCACCTTCCTCCAGGAAGACACGCACGTCAATGGGCCTGAGTCCGAAGATTCAACCTGACATGCCCCTAGGACCTCATCCAAAACCTAGCTTAGGTTTTTAGGCCTCGGTCACTCCGGCCTGTTCTGGAAAACCAACATATGGCCCAACGCGTGGTCCCTGAGCCAAACAGTAGAACCCCTCTCGTCTCGACAAGGAACTTTGCTCTTGGGAACAGGGCCCCACCCACAGGCTAGGAGGTTCCTGCATGGCCCCAGAGCTACCGCCACATTCTGATGTCTCCCTGGACACCAAGCAGCATTGTGACCCGTCTGACTGAGAACCTCCGTCAACTCAGATCCCTTGGAACTACGAAGCAGAGCCACTGTATCAAACTGCCCTGTTCCTAGGCTTCAGGGGTAACGCAGGTGGAGTTTCCAGGCATCCATTCGCAGAGCTCTGCTATCGAATCTTTCCATATGGGGACCCTAGAGCCCTCTAACTGGACTTCCCCTGTCCCGCTGAAGGACACCTTGCTGTTTGGAGCAGCTCACAAGCTCCAGCTTCGGAAAGCCGCCATGCTTCTTGAGGCCGCACGAGCATTCGTGGGCCATCATGGATACAAATTCCAGCGTGAGCAGACATCTCACACTCGATCGTCCTCAGGTGCTTCAGATCTCGAAACAGACTCTGCACATTGGAACTGTTATGGCCTCGGCAATGAACATAAGCATATCTTTGTTTTCAGACTTCCATCCGCACACACCTTGCCAGCAGGCCATCCATATTGGGAATTCTGGAAAAAC
>NW_019156331.1:0-3646 GCF_002288905.1 Enhydra lutris kenyoni | reverse complement strand
TATAAAGGTAATGGGTTGAGTATTGAGTACATTGAGATTAAGTTGCCTGCAACCTATCTAAATGGGAACATTTATCAGAAAGAAGGGTTGGTGCTAACCAGAGAACTCAAAGCTGGAAATACGTTTTTGGTGGGGTGGGTTTCTGCAATTAGGTAATAATTGGAGCTACGACTAAATCAGATCACCCAGCAAACGTGTACAAAGCAAGACGAAAAGAGTACTGTGGATAGAATCTTGGTGAATTTCAACATCCGTATAACATGCTAACACAGACAGAGAGAGAATGACTTGTTTTAGAAGTGGAGAGGGAATCAGGAACAAACAATAATCTTCGGTCCACCTCGCATTACAACTTACTCTACAATAATAGAACTATTGCCATCTCTACATAGCAGCTACTCTACTTAAAATACATAATGTTGTTTGGAAAAAAAATATTAACCTTGTCTTTGTCCTTTCCAGAAGAATTCATTAAAATAGTGTTTTCTATAGTTGAAGCATTACCTCTAATGTTAATCAAATTATATGACCACACCAGAGATTAACTGATGAAGAACTATAATAATTTTCATGATGCAGTGAGGTAGTCTCATTTTAATTAAAAACCAATAATGACAGAGAAGTGGGAAAGGAAATTTTTCAGCTGGAATCATGTGCTCAGGACTACAAAGAATAAAGGAGGATTTTCTTGGAGCATGGAGATGGTTAAGGGGAGATGATTAGACTGAGAGTGAGTTGGGGTACCCTGTCTTCAATCCAGGGTTCTATTTGCATGTACTGGTGAGCACTGGGTATCTGCAACTTCTGAAGATGATGTTGCGAGTTCCTAGTGATCTCCCTGCAGTTTCCTAGCAGGGCCCCTACAGTGAAATGCAAGGCATGCTGGGACAGGAAAGCCACTCTGCCAGCCAAGCTGTCCTCAACCTGTGAAGAGTCTGTTCCCCTCTGGGCTCTTGAAAACAACAACCAAAGGCCATCAGTTCATGGGTTCCATGTTCATTTCATCCAGTAAAGGAGTTGCTTCATCCACAGGGCAGCAAAACAATATAAAATTAGAGGAGGGAATCAAATCAATAGTCAGTCCAGCAGGAGACAGTGAGTGTTCTCCTTTGGGCTGTTAGCAGGTGCGCTGGGTGAATACAGATAAGTTGATAAATGGCTGATTCGATAGACTGGTAGCAAACACATGCTTTGCCAGAGATGACTTTTTAAGTCACCATACCTCAAACAGACAGTGTCAGCCTTTGAGGATAAACCTGTGAAGGCTTGTTGTGCTCTTTGAACTACCTCTGAGACCCATAGACTGAAGAAGGGCCAGAGTGTTCCTCTGAATCCACTGGGAGGATTGAAAGCTTCAAAGAGAAGTGCCATCATATCCAAGGGCAAATACATTGATTGAAAGAACCAGTGTGAAATAGTCTTTAATAACTACCAGAAAGCTGGAATCGACTGGTCTTTTGCTGAGCTATATTTTATCTTTATTGGATTAACTGTGACACAGTAGGTTATGTCAAAGAGAATCTGCATGAATATTAAAAGTAAATGTGGTGTGAATAATAGATAACTTACATTAGATGCACCAGCATGCAGTAATTTTTATTCACCTACATAATTAAAGCAAATCTGCTGAATAAAATACATTGTCTTACTATAATCTGGTTTGAAAATATCCAAAAGTTATGGACATAAGGATGTTTGTTGGTATTTTACATATAAATACATAATTCACCCTAAGAAATGTTTTCCAAAAGGTCCTTGATAGCTACAAGAGTGGGTAAGAGTGAATACTAACAATCTGAAGCCAGTAAGAAATACCCTTAAGGTCAAATAAGACTTCCACAATGTTGTTAACAGAGTAAAACCACCAATATGTAACTTTTATGTTCATCTCTGGGAAATTATGTGGGATAATAAATTACCTAGGAAGATTAACTTCCAAAGGCCCTTATCTGCAACTTAAAAGCCCGCCATGATTATTTTTGTATATCCATTTTCCTTTGTCTACTCTAGATCTGGAAGATAAACCTTACTTTTAAATGAAGCTACACTACTCTTTTGAGCTGGACAAAGCTGACATCGAGATTCTTCTGGTAGATCTCAAAGCCTCCTGGTCTTTAGGCTGGTAGCTTCCCATCCTCCACCATCATCTCTCCAGAGGGTATTTTCCATTGCTGCAGAAATTCAGCGAGACTCTGTTGTTAACAAGGGGCAGGTTCCAACGTGGATGCTGGGGACACCCCCACCCGTCTTTCTCTCTGCTCCTGGCAACTTCTGAATATGCTGGGCCATTGCAAAAGAGTGTACATAAAGAGGAGTCTAAATGTGGATAATGTAGCTAAAATGTGGCTCAGCAAAGTATGTGGGAGGAATGGACATCACTTCTCCTGGTTATTCTGGCAGTTGTAGCAGGAAGCTCTCCCCAGAGAGCCACATGGCTCATCAAGCAGGTGATGCGTGGGGTTTATGCTCATGCTGGTGGCTGGGCTGCCTGTCTTCTCTGGTCCCCACAGCTCTTCAGTGTGGCAAAGAGATGGTGCTGGGTTCTTTCCGCTGATCATGCTATCCTCCACGTAGTATCCTGGATTTCAGTTCCCTCCCTCACCCAGCTCCTGTTCTCCCTTCCCACCACAGTGGCCCTGGACTAGGTGGCCACATGCCCTGATCTGTCCGAGTCCTGGCCTGGCCTACTCATTTGGTCCCAGCATAATAAATAATAATGCTTCCTTTCATCCTTATCTTATTTTTTTTATAAGATTTTATTTATTTATTTGACAGAGATCACAAGTAGGCAGAGAAGCTGGCAGAGAGAGAGGAGGAACCAGGCTCCCTGCTGAGCTAAGCCCGATGCGGGGCTCGATCCCAGGACGCCAGGATCGTGACCTGAGCCGAAGGCAGAGGCTTTAACCCACTGAGCCACCCAGGCACCCCTCATCCTCATCTTTTACCTGTGTGGGCATTAAGTGTTGCAGTCACCCTAATTTTGCCCAGTCTTGCCAAGAAGGTTGTTGTCTGGCCCAGTCTTCCCTTGCAATCTGCTGTTACAGCACAAACCTGATTCCTTGTTTCTTGTGGGGTCCTATGTTCAATTCTTAAGAGCCTTTTTCACACCCCTCTTCACAAAATCAGCTCTTGCAAATGAATGTTTCAGTATCAATGTTAGGTTTCTGAAGCTGGCAGCACACACTTATGGTGGAAGTCCAAGACGGAACATTAACTGCTCTGCTCTCTCTTTATGGTCTACCACTCTAATTCATCTTGAGACAATGGAGATGGTGGATAGTGGAAATGTCATATACAGAAAAGTCCAGAAAGGAAACCCCAACGGTTCACATTAGAAGCTATTTCCTCACTATTCTCCCACTTGTTGGCCCTCATTCTTGTCATACTTTCTGTGCCTGCTATAAATTTTGGGGAAAAAATAATAATCGCTGTTAATTCTTGAGTATTTACTAGTACTCAGTGCACAGGTAACCTCCAGTACTTGCCGTAAGCCTGTAGGGTGGATATTATTATCAGTATCCCCATTTAACAGATGTGGCAGCTGGTAAGCAGAGAAGCTAACTCGGCTGTAAAAGGTTATGTAGCTTGTCAGTGGTTGTGCCAGCAGGTAAGACTGTGCAGTCTGACTCCAGAGCTCATGCGCTTA
>NW_019156330.1:2386-3647 GCF_002288905.1 Enhydra lutris kenyoni | reverse complement strand
ACAGACCTGTACCCCTGGGGATAAAAATATATTATATGTTTATAAAGAAATTTAAAAAATAGTAACTTTAACTGAGGGTACTCAATTAAAGCATATCAGCATACATGGGTGGGGAATGGGTAAAATAGGTGAAGGGGATCAAGAGTACACTTATGATGAGCACTGAGTAATGATGTATAGAATTGTTGAGCCACTATATTGCACACCTGAAACTAATATAACACTGTATTTTAATTATACTGGAATTAAAACAAAAAAATTAATAATAAAAAATTAAAATAGTTTCAATTGCAAGGCTTTTTGTCATATCTGATGGAAATTGCCATTTTTTTTAATCTCATGATGTGACTGAGAAGCAGCTTGCCCCCAAATTAGAAGAGGAGTTAGCTCTGCCATTTCCTTGTTACTTGTGTTATTATTACTGTCTTCAATTCCTAAGAATCTTTTAAAGCTATGTTCCTGCTCTGTGAGGATTAGAACAATTTTGCTTAAATTGATCCACTTGATCATAAGTTGAAAGTGATCATATGAATGAAGCTTTCACTGCCAACTCCTGTTTGCTTGTTATGATGAAATGCCCTTCTGAAGATTTCATATATTTAATGTGATGAGTGGTACCTGATATATGGGTCTAGTGAATATATCATTATCTGTATTTTAAATATTAGTTGAAATTGATTTTTCCTTCTTAATATAAAAATAACTTCTTACATGTCCTCATATCTCAATATCTCATACCTTGTACTTCCTGTTATTTATGTGCCCTGTTTTGGAGACCATTGTCCCAGCTCCTAAAAACCATGTACTATTAAAAATATAAGAATAGTTGATAAGTCCTTTCACTTAAACCTAATTATAATGTATTAATGAATAAGATCCCAGCTTTACAGAAGGTACATGAGTATGAGATCCCATATTAGATGATTTATTATTCTAGTGACTGATTCATTCTGGGTTTTCTAGTACCAACCTCAAACAAGGGAGCAATTAAAAGTGCTGCTGCTCCTGGTTTTGAAATAACCACAAGGCAAATAAAATCTCTTGCACTTTTTTTTGGGGGGGGGGGCGTTTGTTGAAATAAGCAGAGTTTTAGAGCTCAGTCTGCTCCTCTTCTGCTGACTCTTTAGTACTGATGCTGTAGTGCTCATGGTCCACAGAGCCCAACATCCCCCTTCACTGGTCCTGCATTCTCATTGTTTGAGGGAGAGAGAGAAAGAGAGAAAGAGAGGAAGAGAGTGACAGGGAGAAAGAGGAGAAGAGG
>NW_019156330.1:0-1326 GCF_002288905.1 Enhydra lutris kenyoni | reverse complement strand
TGTTTTTCTCAATAGCCTCAGAACCCAAGAAAATGATGAAGTCTCAAGTTAAATCTTGGCTTTGGCTTAAGCCATTCGATTATATTTTTCACTGAAAAATTCTGGAAAACTTTTCATTTTAAGGTTTTTGTTAAATTGCAAAATGTTTGATGGGCAAGTTTCAGTGTGTTTTTTTTCCTGTGTGCAAAAACCAGAAAAGTGAATTATAAGCAACAATACTAACCAAAAATTTACTCCTTCACCAAAAGTTGAAAAAAAAGTACTGACAAAAATTTTTAAAAATTTAGATTGTAAGAATATAGCCTATGGTTTATCGATCCTATTGATTCTTTCAAAAAACCAGCTTCTAGTTTCATTGATACGTTCTACTGTATCTCTGATTTCTACTTCATTGAGCTCTGCTCTAATCTTGATGATTTCCCTTCTTATGTGTGGAGTTGGTTTGATTTGTTGTTGATTTTCCAGTTCTTTTTTTTTAATCATTTTTTAAATTTATTTTCAGCATAACAATATTCATTGTTTTTTGTACCACACCCAGTGCTCCATGCAATCCGTGCCCTCTCTAATACCCACCACCTGGTTCCCCCAACCTCCCATCCCCCCACCTCTTCAGACCCTTCAGATTGTTTTTCAGAGTCCATAGTCTCTCATTGTTCACCTCCCCTTCAAATTTCCCCCAACTCCCTTCTCCTAACTCCCCATGTCCCCCATGCTATTTGTTATGATCCACAAATAAGATTCTCCAGTTCTTTAAGGTGTAGACAGAGCTGGTGTATTCTGGATTTTTCAATTTTTTTGAGGGAGGCTTGGATGGCTATGTATTTCCCCCTTAGGACAGCCTTTGCTGTATCCCATAGGTTTTGGACCAAAGTGTCTTCATTCTCATTGGTTTCCATGAATTGTTTCAGTTCTTCCTTGATCTCCTGGTTGATCCAAGCATTCTTAAGCCAGATGGCCTTTAGCTTCCAGGTGTTTGAGTTCCTTCTGAACTTTTCCTTGTGATTGAGCTCCAGTTTCAAAGCATTGTGATCTGAGAATATGAAGGGAATAATCTCAGTCTTTTGGTATCAGTTGAGTCCTGATTTGTGACCCAGTATGTGGTCTCTTCTGGAGAGGGTTCCATGTGCACTTGAGAAGAATGAGTATTCTGTAGTTTTAGGGTGCAATGTTCTGTATATATCTATGAGGTCCATCTGGTCCACTGTGTCATTCAATGCTCTTGTTTCTTTATTGATTTTCTGCTTCGATGATCTGTCTATTTCTGAGAGAGGTGTGTTAAGATCTCCTACTATTAATGTATTCATATCAATATGACTCTTTATCTTT
>NW_019156329.1:0-3651 GCF_002288905.1 Enhydra lutris kenyoni | reverse complement strand
TGTTGAAGATAACTGAATCCTCACTCTGAAGGGAAAGCTGCAACCTAGCAAGCCCATGGTTTGTTCTGCACCGTAAATATGTAAAATGTGCTCCGTGCTTCTGCTACTCTTCACCGGGTCGCATCCTGTCTTAATGCCTGTAACCAGAACTCTCTCAGGGGCCCGAGTCACACGTGTGCTGCTCCTGAAGTTTTCCTCCCAAAAGCCAAAAACGCACCGGGCAGAGCCAGCACAGCCCTCGACTGACACGTGCTGTGGATCGGAATAGGTGTGTGCTGCTGGGAGACACTAAGACGCACAGGCAGGTCAGGACCATAAAAACAAGCCAAGAGACAATAACTCCTCAACTCTCATTCTAGCAGCATGTGCCTAGTAGCCTGAATATTGCCTGGACCCCACAGCTGGGGTCTACATACGCAGGGTCCCCAGAGCATGACCCGCCTAAATAAGCCCTTCTGGCAGCTCTCTTCAGGCAGGTTTTCCCCTAAGCTATCAAGCTGCATGTCTTTTGTAGAACATTCTTCAAATTGATATGCTCACTGTTTTATTGATCCATCATTGGAAACAAAACAGAGGGGTTAAAGGCTGAAATGGCTTAGCTGACTTCTCTCAACATAACTATATCTTGAAGAAGGCCATTCACTTTTTTTTTTAAAAAAGAAGATGCTATACTTTCAGGTATACAGTGATCTAGTCAGAGAAAGACAAATACTGTAAGATTTCACTATCATTCTTATTATGAAAAATAACTATGGCCACAACCTACAGACTTTTCTATACTATTTGTGTATTCTCTTATTATCCAGTGGATTCCTACTCCTGTAGTCAAATACTTACCTCAACCTTGATTATGCAGTTTAAGTTATTACTGTAATTTTAATTGAATTTTAATTTACATAAACCTCTGAAATGTGATTGGGAAAAGTAAAACGTTGTTCACATTAAAGAAAATAAAATGCTTTGAAAAGACCTTACAAGAGTCTTAGAAAATAAAACTAAAGTATCTGCTGAATTCTCAAAGTCATCATATAAATTTTACAAAACTTTACATGAGTGTCATAAAAATATAAAATGAACATAAACCACTGTGTTATTTAGCACATTAATGGGGCACACAAAAGGATAAAGTTGTTTTCAAGAGCACTAAAAATAAGTTTTGTATTACAAAGATAAGACAAAATTGCTAGGTTAGTCATAAAACTAAGTCAATATCTTAAAGGACATCAAAACCATAACCTGTAGTCTAAAATTTCCCTGGTACATGGTCAGACTGTATGAATGCTATAGATGACACTTGCGTTAATAAAACACAATTTTTTTAATTTGTCCACTGATTCATGTTTTGGCTCCTGAGATCTATCTTATCCCTTTACTATACAAAAAGTTTTCAATGCCTTATGAGAGGCAAAATCCCAGCAGGATGCCACCTCCTTTTGGTACACAACCATCTTATGCACAGATGTGTTATATAAGTTCATATTCAACATTGGAAATTAAAGCTAAAAGAAATGTTAACCATCACTTAGACCCGCTCTTCTCTTGAGAGAGGAAGACACTGACATCTAAAAAAAAAAAAAAATGTGAAACTACAAGCACCAGAAGTTAAGAATGCAGATTTCTTTTCTCTCTTCTAAGTGATCACATTTACCTGTACCTGCCTTGTGAAAGACGTTTAAATGAAATGTGGTTGATATACAGATGAAATAGATGGAAATAGTCCTCAAATCCCTACAGGAATTCAGAGGACACTTCTAGCTTGCAGTTAACTAAAATTTCTAAATCTTGTTTTTCACATTTATCAGATTTATTCCAACTCCTGAATTTTATTTTTAAAACCTGAATGTGGGACTTCATACTTACCCATCTTAAATTATACCTTTTAGTTGTTAATCATCATTTTAGCTTGAGGAAGTATGTTTAAATTAGGATTCTGTCTCCCATCATAATTTATCACTCGTTTTCTAAAATTAGATCAGCATGTTTTGTGTTTTAATCAAGCCCAGGTCAAAGATTTAACCTTCAAGGGCACCACTAAAATACTTTTACAGGAGGTTTCAATGAATACAGGAATGAGATAAATTACACATTCAAATAGAAGCCTAACAAAACAAAGCATAGTCGAGGACATATATTAAAAACAATCAGACTTGGGATGCCTGAGTAGTGTAGTTGGTTAAGGGTCTAACTCTTGATTTTGGCTCAGGTCGTGATCTCAGGGTCCTGAAATAGAGCCCCACGTCCCACACCATGTTCAGCAAGGAGTCTGCTTGAGAATCTCTCTCCCTCTCCCTCTACCCCTCCTGATCATGCTCTCTCTCGCTCTCTAAAATAAATAAATAAATCATCATAAATTAATTAATTAAATATCAAGGAAGCTTCGCTAATAAATTCTGTATTATATCTATCTGGAAACATTTCAGAGTAAGAAGAACTTGACACAGATAAAAATCAAAACAGACACTGGACAGAATTACTACAACAGAAAACTGATGAAGTTTATGAGANACACTGGACAGAATTACTACAACAGAAAACTGATGAAGTTTATGAGACTGGCACACTACTGATTGTGCTAACGAGGCATCGAAGGTAAAGGTTTTAAGGAATCGAAGAATGATATTTAGTATGGTCTGTGGAGTTGTATGGAAAATTACAACATTTAAACTAAGAACCATAAGAATATTACAAATACATTTGTAAGTATACAGACCTTATTTTTATGTTATATTCCACAGAGTTATCTCAAGCCTTGAATTTCCTATTCAACTGGCCTAAGTTAAGGTCACTGGCCTAAGTTAAGGAAAAGAGAGTGAAGTATAAACAATATTCAAATAAACTTTTAAAAAAATTTTGACATATGTACTTTCATTTCATTTTAAAAAATATAAGCCCCTCTCCTCCCTGTTCTAAGGTAGAAAATATAATTTCAAATTTCTATCAATTTGCATTATTGTTATATTTGACAATTCCTTATGTCTTTCCTTTCTCCCCCTTCTCTCAACCTCCAACTTTACTTGTGTTGTCTTGTTTTATCTAATAAAATATTACAGTAACAGAATATTTCAGTGCATTAGATATTTTACTGAAGAAATCAATTTGTATCAGTAGATGTCATATTTGTCTTTTATTTAGTAGTAATGACTTCGTTATTTAAGTGGTCCTTTTGAAGAGCCAGAAATGGGCCCCTTTAAAATCTTTGTGAATTCCTTGGAGTTTTGTGTCTGGATTCTCTCCTAAATATATAAGGCACTGAAATAGTAAAGTCTATTGAAGTAGCTTACAAAAGAAATCACTGTAAACCCAAAATCAAACGTCACCTCCTTGGGTTTAAAGTCCAGTGCTGAGCCTTCCATAGTACAATAGATATTAAGGAGTACCAAGAAATGAACTGCTCTCTATGAACATGTAGTTTGTAAATAAGCAACTGTCTACTTCCCAGGGGAAAGGCACTATTTATGCCAGGCAAGTCCTGCATTCATTTTGTTGCTATGCGTCTCCTGGGAGCTAACACACAAACTATCACATTTCAAATAAGTTTTCTCTGACCCAGAGCCTTTCTTGTTTACAGACTTTTTTTTTTTTTTTCAGTCTGTCAACCTAAGAGCAAACCAACTAGAATCTGAGATAGCCAAGGCCAATTTGTATTTTTTC
>NW_019156328.1:0-3651 GCF_002288905.1 Enhydra lutris kenyoni | reverse complement strand
GAGGCACCTGGCTTCCTCAGTCAGTAGGATACTTGATCTCAGGGTTAGGAATTTGAGACCCACATCAGGCATAGTTAAATTAAAAAAGAAGAGAAAAGAAAAGAAAAGGACATACACATGGCCAAAATGAATGAGGCTCAAACAATGGAGCTGGTTGGTGTCAGGATAGATCCTGTCTCCTGTTCATCCAGTCACTGGGCACTGCCCACTCAGATGGTGCCAGTGCTTATCAGCCAACGAGGTTCTCCTTCTACAAACTCAGGGTCTAGAGGAGAAGATGGAGAAACAAGAAACAAAATGTGAATGAAAAGAGCAATTGCTCCATAGGAAAAGAGCAAGGGACTACAACTAAGTCCTGAGCTCCAACAGGTGAGGGGTATGACAAGACTATGCTGAGATGACATTGAGAATTCCCATGGCAGGAAAAGTAGGAGACAGCTCTGCACAAAACTGGGTGTATTCAGCCTTGCAGAGGGCACCATGAAGCAGAGGATTGGAGGCAGAATTTGATGTTCCCAGAGTGGAGGTTAGAAAGGAGGCCAGGGTGGCCAGAGGAAGCTGAGGAACAGAGTAGAGATGGAGGGTAGGAGGGCCACGGCCCAGGGAAGTTTGACAGTATCAGTGCCCTTCTCCCAGTGCGGTGTGACCACATTTCCCCACAATCAGTGGCTGAACCCACAAACACTGTCTCTCAGTCTCAGGGGATCAGTAACCAGCAGTGCTCAGCTGGTTGGGGCTTTTGAAAACACCAAGAGAGGACCTGCTTCACTGAGAACCTGATTCAGTTAGGGTCATCGGCCAGATACAGCCCATCTCAAAGACCTGAGTTCTTCTCTCTGTTGTTGACCCACACTGTTAGGCCACATGCATGTCTGTGTCAAGGTTCAACCTAAGTGCTTGTACTCCAGTGTGAGGATCTGAGAGAGAACATGTGTCAGAGTCAACGTGGGGCTGGGCAGTGGGATTTTATAAATAAATCTCAGCAGGGCCTTTGGGTCATGTTGCCATGTTCTGTGGAATGGAAGTGAATCACTAAATCCAGACCACACTCAGGGGAGGGGCTTACAAAAGGATGTATACAGAGGAGTTGGGGAACCAGTAGAGCCCCTGCAGGGAGAAGGTGATGATCCCTGCAGAATCCATGCCTTGCCCAGAATCAAGCTGGTAGGAAGGATTACTAGGCATGAACCCAGCTCTTTGAGTTTCCTCAAAGGTAGGGTCCTGGATGTACCTAGTCATTCACTGGGGGCTCTGGAAAAGGTTGTCTAGAAGGAAGTGGCTATAGACATGGAAACGGTATTGGGCTGAGGGTGATCATTGATATCCTAGATAGGAGACATCTCTTCATGTTCTTGTATGAGGAGGACCCCAGGTCATGGCAACTCAGTGAATGGACCCCTATCAACGTCACACCATTTGGAAAGAAGGTAATGGCTTGCCTCATAGGACAGGCAGTCTCTAGGGGTAAGGGTGGATTCTGACCATCAAGGGCCAAGGCTCCAGTCCCTTCTTTAGGATTTGCATTGAAAATTAGAAGCCTAAGGTCTTCGGAAGCTATTGCCCACCCCTCTGTAGGTGGGGCTGTCATCTTTTGGGACTCCAGGATGTGAGCACTGATGAACACTTGCATGCACACAGGAGCGAGTGTGCATGTGCACACAAAAACACACAAACCAGTCGGGACTGTGGGGTGGGATCTGATTAGAAGCAGATTCAAAGAAGTTGATAAGAGGAAGGAAGTTTGGTTGGAGATATTTCCTACATGTGACACTATTCCTCTAACACCATAGATATTATCCAACCTACGCCTATGGATATCTGGTAGAAGGACATGCTAGAATCATCTGTATTTTACAGAGAAGACCATCCCTGTCAGGCACAACGGTTTATCTAGGGTCAAAAACAGGTAAGAATAGAAAGTTGTGTCTGAAACCAGGTGTGTTTCCAAGCTGAGGCCCTGGCTGCTCCCAGATCTTCCCTAGGGGCCTGTGGAGAGGGATGTGTTGTTGTCACTATTTACAGATGTGACCTTGCATGCAGAAAGGGTATGAGGAGATGGCAGACCAGAGCACTGTTTGTGTAGGTGCCAAACAAGGAGTGGACTCCGGTAGGGGATCCCAGGCAGTGATGTCAGTTCCTTGACCACAGACCCCAACAGAACTTGGTACCCCTTCAACCAGGCAACCACATTCTAGTGTAGTCCAGTATCAGAGTTACTTGGCTGGAGACATCTGATATGGAAAGATGTTCTCTTGCTTCTTGCCTACTTCCCGGGGCTCTGGCTCCCAGAAACCCCAGGGGAATGGCGTCTTACATGCTGGGGACTTTGGCTCAAACCTCGACCCCAATGCCTCAGGGCATTTGGCAGGAGGTGCTATAAGGTACTTAATATTCAGCAGACTAGGTGACGCCCACCTCTCTGAACCATCCAAGGGCAGCCCCATTCCTTCCTCTTAAGTTTTAGGGAAAGAGGGCTATATGTGGTTTCTCACCCATGGGCTGGGGGAAGTTGAGCACAGTGGATACCCTGGTGATCCCTTCTTGTTCACACCAATGTCATGGTGGGCAGGGTGGAAAGAGGATTCCTGAGGTGACTTTTACCTGTGCCAGAGCACATCCAAGGCCCTGAAGCTGTGCCACGTTTCTCTCTCCTTGGTGGAGGTGTGTGCATACTGGGGTGTGGTGTGTCTGGAATAGAGTTCTCTAGATCTGAAGACCAACAAAGCCATCCAGACAGGGCTCTGAGGCCTCCTGCCTGGCTGCCAGGCACTGCCTCTGTAGAGCTCTACAAAGGAGATGGGGCACGAACTGAATGATGAGATCCCCTGCTCTACCTCTTTGAAGGACAAGAAGGTGCCCCACACTGCCAACAGAATCCAGTGCTGGCTCAGGGTGAGTGCACCTGAGTGCAGGTGCTAGGGAGAACTGACTCCCAGGGCACTGATGCAGCACAAAAGGTCCCACTTCCTAGAAGCCAGCCTGAGCTCCTAGAGTCCTGTGCGCCCATGAATATGCATCCCATCTCTTCCCCAAACTTGCCCTCATGGTCCTGCCCATGCCTTGGATAGAAGCAGAGTCATTGTCCACATATTTATAGGAATATTATTAAAGAGGCTTTAAACCATGTCCCATCCCATTTATTTAGAATCCTTTTGCACTATGCTATGGATTTTCCTAAATCGTGCTCCCAGGTGTCCCCATTGGCCCAATAGCCCTTCCCCAAATTCTGCAAGTCTTGCAAATGATCATGGTGAGTTGGGAGACTTTTATCCAAAGGGACCTCCGGCCCATGGTACTATGTCTCTTGCTCTGCCCTTTTGTTTTGATGGAACACATCTTTGGGGCCCCTCCAGGGTCAGGAATAGGACCTCACTGCACTGCACCCTATTCCTGAAGGCCAGTCATTTATCACAGCCATTGAGCCCTTTACTGATGCAGGACTTTGATGTGATCCCCTTCTGTCACCAACACACAGTACTGCATCCTACATCCTCCGTGCCCTAATATTCTAGGCCCTCTCACCTAAAACATCTCTGTGTTCTCGTCCCAAGAATGGGATATGTTATCAGATATCACAGGATCCATGCCATTCATGCAGAGAGGCGCTATCAATACTCAGCTCACAAAGTGACCTGAGATACTATCAAGTTC
>NW_019156327.1:0-3652 GCF_002288905.1 Enhydra lutris kenyoni | reverse complement strand
CTGCTTCCTCCTCTCTCTCTGCCTGCCTCTCTGCCTACTTGTGATCTCAGTCTGTCAAATAAATAAATAAAATCTTTAAAAAAAAAAAAAAAAGACTGTGTTTCACCTCCTTGATTAAATTCATTCCTAGGTATTTTACTCTTCTGTAAATGGAACTATTTTCTAAATTTGTTTTTCCTGGTAGCTCATTACTAATGTAGAGAAATGCCATAGACCTTTGTGTCCTGCAACTTTAATGAATTTATTAGTTCTATAGTTTTTTGATGGGAGTTTAGGGTTTTCTCTATATAGTATCACATCATCTACGAATAGTGACAGTTCTACTGCTTCCTTTCCAATTTGAATGCCTTTTCTTTTTCTTGCATAATTGCTCTAGCTAGGACTTCCAATACTATGTGGAATAAAACTGGCAAGAGTGGGCATCCTTGTCTTATTCCTGATCTTAGAAGAAGAGCTTTTAGCAGTTCACTACTGAGTATGATGTTAGCTGTGAGCTTGTCTCTTATTTATGTTAAAATAACTTTGGTTTACAAAAATGATGAGATAATGAAAAGTAAGGCATAACTGGGTTCTTTTTGAAGTCCATAGTCACTGGTATATAGCAACTACATATTTAAAAAACCAACTGAAATGAAATATAATGTTAGAAAACATGAGCACATCAGGCATTTGTACCAAGATCAGGATGTTCTAAGGCTTATTAACTGGTTGGCTTTTAAAGAGTATATAAGCTACAAATCAACATGATTTACTTGGCTTCCATTTTCCCTATATCAGCCAGTTAAAGCCTCAGTGCCCATGAAGAATTTCCAACAGAAGAAAAGCAAGAACAAATTAATAATTTTTTAAAAGCGGGTTTAACTGTTGTCTTTGAAATATCTCCTATCCATATCCAATTGCCTTTCAGTTGTCACCAGTTCTGTTGAAGTTCAGATCCTTATACCTCAACCCTAGGTTGTTGAATTGTGTTCCTCATTTCCTTGTCTTCTTTTTTTCTCTTTCCACTCTAACTCATGTACTTCTGCCAGATAATCTTCCTAAATTACAGCTTAGATCATATCAATTCCCTGCTCCAAAAACGTAACAATTTCCCATTGCCTTCCAAAAGCTTTAATGGGGTATTCAAGGTCATCCAGAGGTCTGTCCTCTATTTCCCTCCCCTGCTTGATTTCTCAGCACATCCTGCTTGTCCCGCACACTCCGTCAAGTCAAACTTTATCTTCCTTCCTGGACAAAAGCGCAACTTTTCTGCTTATCTACTTTACTCACACAATCCCTTTACCTGGGATACCTGCCACGCTAATCTCTATCTGCTAAAATCTCTCCACTGCCTTTCAGACCTAACATAAAACCTTTATGAAACTGCCTTTAAGGCCTCTACCTTTGCCCTCCTTGGGGTTCCCATAGCTTTCTGTTTTAACCTCTCAGGGCACGCTTCACATGATCTCATACACGGTAGCTGAGGATCTGTCTTCCCCCAGCTTGACAATAAGCATTTGAGGGACCAAATCTTACTCATTTTTTATCTTTGTAGCACCAGGATAAACTTTACTTTTTTTTTCATTTTTAGATTATTTATTTATTTATTCGACAGAGTTCCCAGGTAGGCAGAGAGGCAGGCAGAGAGAGAGGAAGGGAAGCAGGCTCCCTGCTGAGCAGAGAGCCCAATGTGGGGCTTGATCCCAGGACCCTGAGATCATGACCTGAGCTGAAGGCAGAGGCCTAACCCACTGAGCCACCCAGATGCCCCTATCCCTTTATTTTAATGAAGTACATTCTCTCATAGTTACTGGAGAAAGAATGTGTGGAAGGTAAATCTTTGAGAATTTGCTTGAGTGACAATGTCTTTATTGGATCTTCCCATTTTATTGATAGCTTCGCCGAGTCTAAAATATCACTTGGAGGGGCACCTGGGTGGCTCAGTGGTTTAAAGCCTCTGCCTTCGGTTCAGGTCATGATCCCAGGGTCCTGGGATTGAGTCCCGCATCGGGTTCCCTGTTCAGCAGGGAGCCTGTTTCCTCCTCTCTCTCTCTGCCTGCCTCTCTGCCTACTGTGATCTGTCAAATAAAAAAAAAATCTTAAAATATCACTTGGAAACAAATTTCCTTCAAAAATTTGAAGGCATTTCCCCATTGTCTTCCAGATTTCAGTGTTACTATTGAGAAGTTTAAATCTATTCTGGTTCTTGATCTTTTGCATAAATCTGTTTTTTTTCTTTCTCATAGCTTGTAGAATCCTCTCGTTATGACTAATTTTCAATGATATGTTTTGGGGTGAGAGAATTCTCACTGTTGGGCTTTTCAGTTAAAAAATGTATATCTTTCATTTGTAGAAAATGTTCTTGAATTATTTTTTGATGATTTCCTTCCTTCCACATTTTCTGTTATCTTTCTGGAACTCCTATTAGGTGCTTGTTGGATTTCTAAGACCAGTCCTTTAATTTTCCTAACTGAATCAAATTTTTCATTTCTGTCTTTTTGCTCTACTCTCTGGAAGAGTTTCTAAACTTTATTTTCCAGTTTTTCTATTTATATTTTATTTATACAATCACAATTTCCATTTCCAAGGGCTCTCTTTACATCATCCCCTTCTTTTATATATTCAATATCTTATCTCTTTAGAGATATTAATTCTTTGTCATGTACAATTTCATGAATAGCTTTGTTTTCTCCAAGTCTCTTTTCTAGTTTATTTGTTTTGGTCTTCATATTTCATGTTAGTGACTTTTCTCCAATACCTGCTAGTTATGAGTTCATATTTAAGAGAACAGCCTTAAGAAGTCGATAGAGGAGCCTGTGAGCACACAGGTCGGGCTTCAATATAGGATGATCTGGCTAGGTCAGTTATTTGAGGAGCATCTCCACCAATACTTTTAGGTCTTTCCTTTTGGAATGGTTTAGCTTTCTTTAGAGAAGCTCTTCCAGTCACCTTGCTAGAGTGTAATGTCTGGATGCTATTGTTCTATGAGCTTAACAGGAAAAGAGGGCTAATAGGATTCAACATACAGTTTACAGGTGTTCACTTAATACCCCTGTCTTCAGAATAATACCCCATCTACAGTTGCGCTGCATGTGTCCAAGGCCTGGAACTCTCTATTCACCCTCTTCAAAAAATATACTTCCTCTATTTTGCCTGGTGAAGGAAGACAGTCACCCAGCTTTGTGGAGTTGAGGAAGAGACCTAGGAATTTAACTGCTTCACAGATTTTCAACTTAGCCTCCTATTTAGAGCCCCAGTTTCCAACCACATTTGATGCCACCAATTCCCAAGTCTTTTGGAAGGTCCTTATAGATTGAGTTCCTCCTAGGCTTTCCCACTGCCATCTTAGGAATTAGTTTTCTTAGATCTTCTAGAAAAGTTGCCATACAGCCACCTCTTTGCAGCTTCCAAAGCTTTGCTCTTGTTGTCTCCTTTCTGGATCCTTTCTGTCCCTATGGATTTCTGTCTTAAAAAAAAAAATCCCGGGGCACCTGGGTGGCTCATTGGGTTAAAGCCTCTGCTTTCAGCTCAGGTTATGATCTCAGGGTCCTGGGATCAAGCCCCGCATCGGGCTCTCTGCTCTGTGGGAGCCTGCTTCTGCCCCTCTCTCTGCCTGCCTCTCTACTTGTGATCTCTGTGAAATAAATAAATAAAATCTTAAAAAAAAAAAAAT
>NW_019156326.1:0-3652 GCF_002288905.1 Enhydra lutris kenyoni | reverse complement strand
TCCTATAGGTAGATGTTGGTTCCTGGTATGGTCTGATGATCTGTTCCCCACAGATTCATATGTTGAAATCTTAAACCCCAAGGTGATCATATTATGCAGTTGGGCCTTTGGTAGGTGATTAGGTCATGAGGATGGAGAACACATGAGGGGACTAGTGCTGTAAAAAAGACTCCACTGTGCTCCCTGGTCCCTTCAACCATGACCAGACACAGCAGGAAGGCACCATCTGGGAAGCAGAATGTGAGTCCTCACCACATACTGAATTGGTCAGCAACCTGATCATGGACTCCACAGTTCCAGAACTGTGAGAAATATATTTCTGTTGTTTATAAGCTGCCCAGGCTAAGGTTCTTTCTGGTGTAACGACCTAAACAGATTAGGACAGTCACCTTTCCCAGCTTTCCCAGGAAGCCTAATGAACAAACATCATGACATCAGAGATGGACGTCCATGTGTAGGCTCAAGAATGTGGACTCATCTAACTGAAGGTGGCGGGATTACTAGCACATGTTCTGTGATTGAGTCATTTGATAAACGAAGACATTATGGCTAATCAAGCAGAAAGGTATTCAACTGGATAAATAAAAAATGTGCAGAAAGACCAGATAAGCAGGCTCAGGCAACTCCCTGTTTCAGTCTCTCAAATACCCTAGTATTTTCGACGATCAGAAAAGCTATTGCTCTGGCAAAGGCCATCAGGTGAATCAGAGAGCTATGTGTTTCAGACTGTGCTGCCTGGACCCCACTCCAGAGAAATGAGCCCCTCTGGCTGTATGTTTCTCTTCCCCTCTCTCTGTGCTGAAAACCACTCTACAGGATCGCACTGGATAGTCAGAGTCTTTTTTTTTTTTTAAAGATTTTATTATTTATTTGACAGAGAGAGAGATCACAAGTAGGCAGAGATGCAGGCAGAGAGAGAGAGGGGGAAGCAGACTCCCCACCAAGCGGAGAGCCGGATGCGAGGCTCGATCCCAAGACCCCGGGATCATGACCCGAGCTGAAGGCAGAGGATTTAACCCACTGAGCCACCCAGGCGCCCCTGGATAGTCAGAGTCTTAATGGCACCTGCAGGAAAGAGTGCCAAGACAATGTGGTTTAGGCTTTCCAGAACCTTCCACCCAAAAAGCCTTGAGGTAGCCCTGAGGACAGAAATACTAAAGATGCTTTTTCACAATAACTGCATAAATCAGGTATACATTTACGATTGTTAAATAATTTCCTTTTCTCTACTCTTTCATTTTTAAAAAATTGTTAATCAAAACAAAATTGTTTGTGACCAAAATAATGTCACTATGTTAAGGCTGTGTATTAGCAAACCAAGTTAACACCTTGGTGAGTTAACACCTCACCTAAATGCAATTTCACCCCCAGGAATGCGATCTTTAACCAGCGGAACTGGAATTTCCTGGTCAGAACTAGTAGCCAATCCACTGATAGACCCCTTTCATTCCTTTACAGAGGGCAACTTTCCCTAAAACAATGCATTCTTTGGTAATAATTTTCTTTTTTCTGCTCTCTCTCTGCTTTTTAAAACCTTTCTTTTTCTGCAGAGCTCCCCTCTACCTGCTGGAGGAGATGCTGTATGATTCATGGATTGTTTAACAATGCCATTTAGATCTTCACATTTACCAGACTGAATTTCATTTTTTAACAAAATTTTTAAAGAATCTATTGGGGGGATTGTCATCTTTATAATTGAGACAATATTTGGAATGACATTCAAATGGGTTTGTGACTCTTCCAGGAAGATCATGAATCCCTAGGAAGGGAGATAAACTGAAGGGAGTTGGGTTCCCCCATCTTTTGGGTAGAGGTCAATGTGCTGTTATGTATAAAGGAAACATTTGCATTATATGAGATGATAGCATATGCCTTGATGTTCCAAGGAGTGGGAGTTCAGGTATGGGGAGATGCATGTTTATGATGGAAAGCCCCAGGGGGGCCTGGGCCAGAAATAGCCCAGCAACCATGGAGCTTGGTGAGACCAACCAGAGGATATAAACAGCAGGGAGATGGTTGCAGGTCAAAAGCCCAGATCTCCCGAGCCCTGGTGGCAGTGCTCCAGTTCCTCTGGGGCCCATAGTGAGACGGGGCTCTATCCAAGTTGTATCTGTATTTTGATTCTTGCATTATTTCTAGAGACTTTGCCTGGAGCCACTTCCTTCCCAATAGTTTGTGAGCAATTCAGTAATATAATAAATCCCTCTCTGCTTAGTGGCCTTGACATTTGCAACCAAGAACAGTCATCAATCCCCACTGAATGGTTGTCATAGCCTCCCTGTCCGAGTGGTTGGAAGTGCAAGAAAATGAGCCCTAGGGAGCCATCGACTTCTCACATCACTGCACTGTTTCATGTACAAAAGGGAGGATGGTAACACTTCCAGGTCCAACAGCAAAGAAGGGTAAGGAGCACCTTCCACAATAGCTTTTCACCATAAGCCCTTTTAGAACCGAGCACATGATGGCAAGGAGACAGCTGTGCAGAGTGGGCTATTGTCCCTGCTGCGTTTACCAAGAGAAACCACACACAGAAGATCACTCGCTCTGTAGAATGTCATCTTCTATGCAGGAAATAGAAAGCATTTTTTAAGTTGACAGCTTTTGTTGTTAAAAAAAAATTCAACTGAGTAAATTTGAAGACCTCACGGTCTTTATTAAAAGAATAGAGTATTTTCATCCAAATGTTCTAATCAATACAAAAAATACAAATAAAAATTTTTTAAAAATTTAAATAAAAAAATTAAATAAATAAAATTAAATAAAAAGAAATTAAAAAAATAAAAATTTATCAAGTGTTTTAACAAAATTTTACTAGATTTAACAAGATTTTACTAGAAATATCTGTTCTCCTTCAAAACAGACAATCTCCCTATGCAGCAGGCCCTCCAGCAGGAAGTCACAAAAACACGTGACAATGAGAGCAAAGAGTCAAGCAAACTTCATACATGACAATTATGGGGAACATCTGGTCTTAATAATATGGACAGTGTCACAGTCCTTCCCCAATAATAAAACACCTCATGGCTTACCTTCCTGGAGGTTCTCCTCAAATGTGAGGTGATAAATAAGAAAGAAATCTAACAGGTAACTGCATATAAGATGTATTATGTTTGTTATAAACCGCTGTTTCTTATTGTTTCCCCCTTCACCTAGATTTTTGCCTAGGGTAGGTGTGGTCCAGCCTGGAAAGTGTGAGGGAATATAGGGAATGGATTAAACTATTTATGTCAGACTGATAATGTTCCTTTCCTCTTTTTCATTCCTAATTCATACTCAGCCCTGAGGATATAGTAAAAAAAAAAATTAATTCTCAGATCTTGATTTATATGCTGTGTTTCAGGTTGTAAACCTTAGGTAGTCTTTCCCAAGACCTTATAATAAAATAATATGGTATGATATGATGCATATATTATATGCAATTATATATTATGTAATAATATATTGTGTATAATATAATAATCTATAAATTATATATAATTGTCATAATCATGGTAAATAGATTAACTCTCCAGTAAAAAGACAAAGTTTATCAGATTAAATCCAGAGTCAAATCGCAAACATTTTAGGATTTCTTGGCCAAAGGACAACTGAGGACATATTTCAGGCACTTACATAATAAGGGAGAAAACAAATTTCCACAACTTTTTACTAA
>NW_019156325.1:0-3653 GCF_002288905.1 Enhydra lutris kenyoni | reverse complement strand
AAATGTCAATTTTAAAATATGTCACTATTATGCAGATTTAAGGGCATTTAATAAAAATTATTTTTTATCAGCACTCTACTCATTCTGAATATAAAACTGTAATAATTTGGGTTCTGACCCTTTAAGCTGAGCTTGTGGTATAAACCCAAGACTCAAAATTCTAAGCTCAGAAGATATACACTCAACAGGCATGTTATACACACAACTGTATAAATGAAAAAGTAATTTTATTTAAGAAAAAAATGGCTTCGGGGCACCTGGGTGGCTCAGTGGGTTAAAGCCTCTACCTTCGGCTCAGGTCATGATCCCGGGGTCCTGGGATCTAGCCCCACATCAGGCTCTCTGCTCAGCAGGGAGCCTGCTTCCTC
Source organism: Enhydra lutris kenyoni (assembly GCF_002288905.1). Taxonomy (NCBI): domain Eukaryota; kingdom Metazoa; phylum Chordata; class Mammalia; order Carnivora; family Mustelidae; genus Enhydra; species Enhydra lutris. The sequence goes on along the minus strand of NW_019156325.1, from coordinate 3,285 downwards.
CTCTCTCTCTCTCTGCCTGCCTCTCTGCCTACTTGTGATCTCTGTCAAATAAATAAATAAAATCTTTAAAAAAAAAAAGAAAAAAGAAAAAAATGGCTTCAATAACTTCAATGACTTCATATCAAAGTGATTATCAGAAAATATTTGTTGCATATGTTTTGATTTAAAATGTTCTTCTAGGCGCGACTGGGTGGCTCAGTAGGTTAAGCATCTGCCTGTGGCTCAGGTCATGAACCCAGGGTCCTGGGATCTAGCCCCGTCAGGTGTCACGTGCCCTGAGTTCAGTGGGGAGCCCGCTTCTCCCCCTCCCACTCCCCGTACTTGTGTTCTGTCAGATAAGTAAAATAAAAGTCTTCAAAATTTTTTTTTTCTTCTGGAATTTACTTGATTCTACCCCAGTGAGTTGTCCTTAAGGCTACCTATATAATGTGTTTACTTATACTGGCTTACCAGAAGGAGTGGGGGGAAGGTAAGAATTTACAACATGTTTCATGGCCCCAATCTCCAAAAGTCTTTGAAATGCTGCCCCAGGGAGACATAACCATTTTTGTTTTTGTGGTAAAATGGAAGCATGTGCTGCTTTCCTTCACACAGAGCAAATGAATCCACTTTACATCCTAAAAGACTTTCTTTTCCTAAGATATTAAAATTGACTCTCAAAAACTCTCCACCAGTTACTTGTAACACACAAAATAATTCCACAGCTGTCTTAGGATCAACTTATAATTTCACTCTCTGTTAGGATTAAGGATCTGTTATTTAGAATGTTAATTGAAAAGTACGCACAGCAAAGAACCTATGGAGGTTCTAACAAAAAGTCACATAAATAAATAAGGTGAAAAGCTGAAAGCAACCTAAGCATCCACTGATGGATGAATGGAAAACAAAATGTGGTATACACAACTATGAATACTAAATTTCAAAAAGGAAGGAAATTCTGACATATGCTGTAAGATGGATGACCCTTGAAGACATTACACTAAGTGAAATAAACCAGTTTCAAGAAGACAAATACTGTTGTGATTCTATTTATATGACATTTATATATACATTTATATATATTTATATATTCCATTTATATTTATGTATTTATATATACGAGAGTAGTAGAAACCAGAGACAGAGAGTAGGGTGGTAGTTGCCAGGGGCTGGAGGAAGGGAAGATGAGGAGTTATTGTTTAATGGGTAGAGTTTCAGTTTTGCAAGATGTAAGAACTTTTATGGATGGATGATGGTGATAGCAACCTAACAATGTTAACATACTTAATGGCACTGAAGTGTACACTTAACAATGATTAAGATGGTACATTTTATGTGGTATGTATTTTACTAAATTTTTTTTTCATTCAAGGAGCACCAAAAACAAAGACGTAATAATGGTATTTAGCTCATGAATGGATTTAAGACTGATCTTTGGAGTCAAATAGGGTTGAGTTTGAATCTGTTTCACTACTTACTGACTATATCCTTGGCCTCTCTGGCCTTCAGTGGGAAGGAAATGTGTGTGTGTGTGTGTGTGTGTGTGTGTGTACTCATTCATTCATTACTGGGTTGTTCTGATATATACATGAGAAAACATTCAGCCATTTCTCTTGCCAGGTAAATATGTACAAGGGTAAACTCATTGTAATGTGGCCTACTAGGTGACAAGGGAACAAGATTCACCATATGCAGACCATTCTTGCTTTGAGTCAATTCAGATCAATCATTTCCAGCCAAGATGAATAACTGTGGCTGCAACAGAGATGCTGTGCTTAAGTGGTTTTATTTACCTCAACAATGGACTATTTACCTATCTCTATCTATCTATCTACTTATGTCTACATCTTTGAATTAAGTAAGAAACCTGTGCTTAACTCCTAAGGATGAAAAGAGAGAGTCCCATTATTCTTGAGCTAAAGCTAGATTAAATCAATGCCAGATTTGCTCAGTGATATGTAAGTTTTATACCTATACATATATAACTATAAAAAATGTTTGTTTTTGAAATCTGTGCAAGAGGGAGAAATAAAGCCTTTATTATAGTGAGTCATGAACTCTAGGACTCTTAAGAAATCTTTTCACAGGAAAAAAAATAAATATATTGTGACATTTTAGGAATACAATAAGTAAATACATGAGATTATCAGATGGACAGAATCTAACAAGGGGCTTCCGCAGCAGAAAGCTCAATAAATGTTTCTTTCCTTCCACCCTTTCTCTTCAGTGTACACAGTATATTAAACAGGAAGAAGAATAAAACTCGGAAAAGGAAATAAGAATATGAAATTGATGAGGCACCTGAATAAAAACAGGGAATACAGAACATCACAGAAAGCCTGGCTAAAACTCTGTGACTCAATATGTTAAGATCAGGAGACTCGGGGTGCCTGGGTGGCTCAGTGGGTTAAGCCTCTGCCTTTGGCTCAGGTCATGATCTCAGGGTCCTGGGATCGAGCCCCGCATCAGGCTCTCTGCTCCCCCCTCCAGCCCCCGCCTGCCTCTCTCTGCCTACTTGTGATCTCTGCCTGTCAAATAAATAAACAAACTCTTAAAAAAAAAAATCAGGAGACTCCTCCCATGGTGAGATCCTTCTGAGAAAACCATTGGTTATTTGCTAATCTATGTTACATAACCAGGAGAATGTTATCTGAACTATACATTATATCTAATCTACTTAATTCTCACAATTTGAATAGCTTAGTTGCAAGACATTCTGACTAAAATATTATCAATATTATATGATATTATTGCCACATGTCTCTTCTCTGGAGCTAAAACTGCCTTGCAGACAGAAACTGCCTGTCATTCTCTCCATACACTGTCAGAGAAGAGATCAACAGCCAAAGGAAGGGCCAAGAACGTGGTGGGTGAGAGACTCCCAAGCTACAAAATCCAAAGAGGTGCTTCCTTTGGGAATTCTGGCAAGTCCAACTTCTTGACTTGTGTGTCTGAGGTGCCTCACACTAATTCTAGCCGTGAAAAAGGTGTGGAGAGAAAAGCATGTCCATATGAGGTGACACCAAAAAGAGGAACCAAGATATGAAAATATAACACCATCTACTTCAATTGAGTGTTTTAACATTAACAGGCCGCCTGTCAAACATCTACTCACCCATTCAACTATAAATGAAGATGGTTTCCAGGAAATCCAACTCACCTGAGATTTTGGTCCTAGACATTTTAACCTATCTAGCCTACTGAGTTAAAGAAATTAAAACTAAGTAAGGAAGTTATAAGTGGAAATACCAACTTTCTAATCTCATGAAACTAGCTATGCATGAAACATTGCAAACACTCACTGGA
>NW_019156324.1:0-3654 GCF_002288905.1 Enhydra lutris kenyoni | reverse complement strand
AAAATTATATGATTTCACTCATATGTGAAATTTAAGAAGCAAAACAGATGAGCATAGAGGAAGTGAAGGAAAAATAAAACAAGATGAAATCAGAGAAGGAGACAAACCATAACAGACTCTTAACTATACAGAATAAACTGAGGGTTGCTGGAGGGGAGGAAGGTTGTGTGTTAGGCTAACTGGGTGATGGGCATTAAGGAGGGCACATGATGTAATGAGTACTGGGTATTATATACAATTGATAAATCACTATATTCCACCCTTGAAACAAATAATGAACTATATGTTAACTAAATTGATTTTAAGAGTTTACAATTTGGGGTGTAGTTGAATATGTAAAAAAAATTATCAAAAACTTTGTCTCAGGAAATTGAACAACCAATTAGATATATCCTAGAAACACAGAATATTCCAAAACTGAATCCAGAATAAATATAAAATCTGAACACACCAAAGCAAAATTAAATTTAGAATCAACAAAATTCCCAACAAAGCAAAGTCCAGGACTAGAGGGCTTTTGTGAATTCTAAATATTTGTGAATTCTCCCAAATATTTAGAAATCAGATCATACCTATACTTGTCAAAATATTCCAAAAAAATTAAAGAGAAAGAAAGGGCAACAAATTTATCCTATGAGGACAGTATTACACTGATTCCCAAACCAGTTAGAGACATTATGCAAAGGAAAGAATGGGAAGGGAAGGGGAAAGAAGAGATGGGAAAGGAAGTAAAGAGAAGGGAAGGGAAGGGAAGAAGGAGAAAAGGAAGGAAAGGAGGGAATTTATAGACCAATATCACTGAAGAACATAGATGCAAAAATCCTCAGGCAGATAGTAGCTAACCAAATTCAACAATCCATTAAAAGGATCATTCACCATACTCAAGTGGGATTTGTTGCAGGGATGCAAGGATGGTTCAATATATGTGAAACAAGTTTTTAACTTAAGACATATTTTTTTTCCATTATGCTTATAGTACCTTTAAAAACTGTTCCAGCTGTATGCACTAGATGATGCCCTCCTCAGCCCTGCCTTAAAAGAGGTCCCAGAGCAACATACAGCTGAGTAGTCCATTCCTGCTCACAGAGGGATGTACATTGGCTCCTCAATTCAGTCTGTCCCCAGTCCTTTTCCTGTAAAGAGGGCTAGGTTTCTAATGGAAAAGAGAGCTGGGTTGAGGTTGGCCTAAGAAGGATGATTGCCATAGGTGTGTGGACCTTACCACACCTAATGCATACATTTAACTATTTTTCCCTTTTCTTAGGGAGAAACCATAATAATGCTGAGATTTCCAACTAAAGATATTCACACGTTTGGGGACAGTTGTCAAGGCAAAAATGGGTAGTCAAGTCATGCTCTCTTTCTCCTGACACTAAATCTGAGGATAATCTGGGATTATCTAAGCGACCAAATGTCACATCCAGATTGAAAGTGAAGCATTGGAAAGCCATTCATCATGCTAGTGGACGTCAAAAGAAAGCTGGAATAACCATCCTTATATCAGACAAACTGGATTTTAAAGGAAGACTATAACAAGAGATGAACAAGAACATTATATCATAATAAAAGGGTCTGTCCAACAAGAAGATTAACAACTGTAAATATTTATGCCCCCAATTTGAGAACAGCCAACACCAATTATACAAAACATGAAGGCTCAGGATTTTGGGGATGAAGCAAGAGCAGTCCTAAGGGGAAGTATATAGCAATATAGGTCTTTCCCAACAAACAAGAAAAATTTCATATATACATCTAAAAATATATGTAAAGGAGCTGAAAAAATAACAGCAAATGAAGCCTAAATGCATAAGGAAAGAGAAATAATAAAGATCAGAGCAGAAATCAATGAAATAAAAATCAAAAGAACAGTAGAACAGCTCAACAAAATTAGGAGCTGGTTCTTTGACAGGATTAATAAATTCAATAAAGCCTTAGCTAGACACTTCAAATAGAAAAAGAAAAAGGACTCAAATAAATATTATCTTGAATGAAAGCAGAGAGATCACAACCAATATGACAGAAATACAAGCAATTATAAGAGAAAATTAGGAGCAAAAAGATTCCAACAAGAAAATGGATCCATTCCTAGAAACATATAAATTACCACAACTGAAACAGGAAGAAATAGAACACCTGAACAGACCTTAACAAAAAAATTGAATCAGTAATAAAAAATGTCAAGAGTCCAGGCCTGGATGTCTTCCCAGAAGAATTCTTCTAAAGATTTAAGAAGAAGTTAATACCTATTCTTCTGAAACTGTTTCAGAAAATAAAAGTGGAAAGAAAACCTCCAAACTCTTTCTATGAAGCCACCACTACCGTGATTTGATCCCAAAACCAGACAAAGACATAATCCAAAAAAAAAAAGAATAAATTAATAACAGACCAATATCTCTGATGAACATGGATGCAAAAATTCTCACCAAGGTTCTAAGTCACAGGATCCAATGGTCCCTTTAAAGGATTACTCACCACGACCAGGTGGGATTTATTCCTGGGCTCCAGGGTGGTTCAACATCTGCATATCAAACAGTGTGATACAATACATTAATAAAAGGAAGTACAAGGACCATATGATCCTCCCAAGAGATGCAGAAAAAGCATTTGAAAAACTACATCATCCTTCCCGATTATAACTCTCTGCAGTGTAGTGATAGAACATCCTTCAATATCATAAAAGCCATCTATGAAAAGCCCACAATGAATATCTTTCTCAAGAAGGAAGGGCTGAGAGTTTTTCCCCTAAGGCCAGGAACATGACAAGGATGTCCACTCTCACCACTGTTGTTCCACATAGTACTGGGTAGTTCATAGGACAAATTCCTAGCCTTAGCGAATATCATCCTCACTGGGGAAAAACCGAGAACATTTCCCCTAAGGTCAGGAACATGACAAAGATGTCCACTCTCACCACTAGTATTCAACATAGTACAGAATAGTACATAGGACAAAGTCCTAGCCTCAGCAATCAGAAGAAAAAATGAAAATGAAATAAAAAAGGCATCCAGTTTCTCAAAGAAGATAAAATTTGACTCTTTGCTGATGACATGATTCTATGTTGAAAACCTGAGACTCCACCTGACAATGTCTAGAATTATACAGGAATTCAGTAAAATCCCAGGATATAACATCAATGCACCAAAGTCAGTTGCATTTCTATGCAAAACAAGTGAGGCAGAAGAAAGAGAAATTACGTAATTGATCCCATTTACAACTGCACCTAAACCCATAAAATAACTAGAAATAAACCTAACCAGAGGTAAAGAATCTGTATTTTGGAAACTATGGAACACTTATGTAAGAAGCTGAGGAAAACACAAAGAAGTGGAAAAATATTCCATGCTAATGGACTGGAAGAACAAATATTGTTAAAACTTCTGTGATATACAGAGTAATCTACACATTCAATGCAAATGCTGTCAAAACAACACCAGCATTTTTCACAGAAGTGGAACAAATAATGCTGAAATTTGTAAAAAAATTTTTTTTTACAAAATTTGTAAAATTTGAGAAAAACGAATATTAGTGAGGATTCAGAGAAAGGGGAACCCTCTTATACTGTTGGTGGGAATGCACTCTCTAAAGCATTATGGAGGTTCCCCAATTGCACTGCTAGGTATTTATCCAAAGGATACAAACAGAGTGATTTGAAAG
>NW_019156323.1:0-3656 GCF_002288905.1 Enhydra lutris kenyoni | reverse complement strand
AATAAAATATTTTATTGTAAAATGTTTCTCTATTTAGTGTTCTCTTACTGATACCACATGGCCAAAAAAACAGAACCGAGCTGGTGCTCTCCTGTGTTATAAAATATCATCCTACTTATCTGTGATGTGGGGCTCCTCTCCCCACCCCAAAGTGATAAAAGATGTGGTTTATTCATCCTCCCTGGCCTTTCACAGCCACAGCAGATGGATGTGGTAGACAGTTCTGATGGGTGGTTTTGTGCTGGAATATTCCTTTTGGATGACAGTTTATTCTTTTTATAAGATTTTATTTATTTATTTGAGAGAGGAGAGTCAGAGAGAGAGAGCACAACAGGCTGGAGGGTTAAAGGGAGAAACAGATGTCCCAATGAGCAGGGAACCCAAAGTGGGGCTCAATTCTCAGACTCCAGGAACATGACCTGAGCCAAAGGCAGATGCTTAAGCGACTAAGCCACCCAGGTCCCCCCGCTCCCACCTCCCAGATGACATTTAAATACAAGAATGCATTTATTAAAAACCTTATTTATTTATTTTTAAAGGTTTTATTTATTATCTGAGAGGAGAGAGAGAGAGAGAGCACAAGCATCGGGAGGGGCAGAGGGAGAGGGAGAAGCAGACTCCCTGCCGAGCAGAGGGCTGGAAGCATGACTGATCCCAGGACCCCGAGATCATGACCTGAGCCAAAAACAACCAACTGAGCCACCCATGTGCCCCACTAAATAACTTCAAAATTTGAAAACAGTGTAGTAAAACTATTGGTGTGTACTAATTTTATATTGCTGTAGAATAAATAACAACACACCTAGTGCCTTGAAACAACACCTATTCATTAGCTCATCACCCTATACGTCAGAAAGAAGTTGAGGTGAGCAATGCTGGGCTGTCTGCTTAGGGTCTCACAAGGTCAAAATCAAGGCCTAAATCAAGGGCTGAGCTGCGGCTTGGCCTTATCTTAAGGGTCTGGGGAAAAATTCACTTGCAAGCACATTCAGGTAGTTGACAGAATTCAGTCCCCCGTGATTGTAAGAATAATTCCTTCTTCTGTGCTAGCTGTTGGCCAGGACCACTCTCAGAAGCTGCCTGTGTTCCTTGGTACATGGCCCCTCTGTCTTCAAAGGCAGCAGTGGCTCACTGAATCTTTCTTGTGCTTTTAATTTTTCTCTTAGTCTTGTGCCACCAGCCTAAGAAAACTCTCTGCTTCAAAGTGCTCAACTGACTGGATCAAGCTCACTTGAATAATTTACATATTTTGAGGTCAACTGACTTGGAATTTTAGTTTCGTATACAAAATTCATTCATACCACTACCTAGATTAGGATTTGGTTACAAAACCAAGGGATGGGATTCTTGATAGTGGGGTAAGAGGACATGTTTAGAATTCCATCTACCATATGGGGTGTGCAGATTTTTTGAGTTTGCCTTCTTAGAGTTCAAACACACTGGTTTTCTGTGCCTGGAAAGCCATATTCCAGTCTATCTCTTATATTAAGTCATTATTATTCTATTTTGTCTATCTTTAGGAACTTGTTATATTCTCTTTATAGTTAAAACTACTCTAAAATTTTCCCTTTGTGTTCATTAGAGGTCTCAGTAAGTTGAATAGGTATTATATATAGGGTTTAGGTAAACATGAATGAATAGACATGGGTTTTCTAGAATAGGGTAAAATTTAAATAATTTGGGGCTTTGCATATGTGAAAAAATGCAAGCTTAAATGCACTGCAAATACTTCTTTATATCTGAGACTCCTTCCAAGGCTGCTTGATGGAAGCAAGGTAGAAATAGTCTTCTTGGGGAGGCAGGGGTGAGAAAACCCTTTAACTGTTTCACTGGATTTCTATTGCAGTGAATTTGTGTCATGGCTCTTGGAAATTGGAGAGATTCACAGGCCTGAGGAAGGTGTACACTTAGGACAAGCATTATTAGAAAATGGAATCATCCACCATGGTAATTATTTTGTTAATTACTAAGTTATTCTCTTTGGCCACCAGTTGGAAGCATCTTGATTCCGTTAATCAATCTGGCTTAGAGTAAATGTCTACACTATAGGATGCTTATGTATTTTTAACATTTCAAGTACCTAATATATATAGAACTGCAGTTCTGGGAATTTTGTGGAGTATGGGTTTATGGTGATATATTTGCTAATTTTAATGTGAATGGCTACGAAACAGGCACAAATTAGAAGTACAGGTAAGTATTTACCTGGGATAGTGGAGGAAGACATGGCAAATTCTAATTGGAGTATTTGGGGCTGCATTATGAGGGAAAGGGCCTCATGTAAGGCATTGTAGAATGAGTAGAACTCTGACAGGGCAGAAGAGAAGGACGTCCTTCCCTGAGGCATGGGAGTGGGATAGCTCATGGTGGCCTCTTAGGAGCTAGGCAGACTCTCACGAGGCAAGACAGTCTACTTCACAGATGAATATACTGGAGAGGAAGGGTTGGATGGGAGAGGTAGGCACATCTGATCCTACAAGATCTTAATTCTCTGGCTGTAATATGTTGGGTTTATTCTGAAGGAGATGAGGAGATGATGGACACTTTTAAACAGAAAAGTGGCCAGAACATGGCTTTCAGAGTGCTTAGGTGCAGCAATGTGGAATATGGAGTGGAGACGTTGGAGACACTGTGGGGGAGCCCCGTCCATCAGGCAGCCCCCGCCTTTCCCTGTAGTAGGAGGATGATGGCTATGTTCTAGGGCGTGATGACAGTGGCCCATCTGGGAGACTTTGGTGAAGCTGAAGCAGCCTGTTTGAAAACTGTTGGCTGTGGGAGATGAGGAGTGAAGAGCAAGATCAGGTTACTGTGAGATTTCTGTCTGGTCAGGGATGACTATTCAGGAGAAGGAGCAGGGTGGGAGAGGATAAAGGGTTTTTGTCAGGTTTGTTATAAGACATCCACAGGGGAACACCCAGCAAGAGGTTGAAATTGTATGTGTAAAGCTCAGTGTATACAATCATGGGAATCATTTCAAGAGAGCACCAGTTTCCTGAGGAGATCAGTAACAAAGAAGAATGCAGTGATAATGGGACTGAGAAGTAAAGTGTGAAGAATTTCTAATGCAGAATGTGGGAGAGGAGAAAAAGAGGGAATTATGAATAAACATAGGTATTTGGCTAAGCTACTTCAGTGTTCTTTTTTTTTTTTCATTAGAGTGGGATGAAACTGAACTAGATTCTCCCAGTTTTTCCTCACCATCCTGGGTTCCCTGTGGATTCTTCCACCAAAATAGATCGCTAATCAGACCACTTCTGTCACTTCCAGGATCCCCACCTTCTTCTCAGTTACAACTTCTCCTTCCTTGCTCCTGCTTTTGTCCACCATCCCTATGACACAGCCTCCAGGAAATAGCTGGAGACCTTTTAAAACAAATGTAAGAGCAAAGCATTGTCCTGCTTATAATCATCTACTGGCATCCCATTAAACTCAAAGAAAAGTCTGGAACCTCTTCCTTACTATGGTCCAGATCTCTTACCATGGCCCACAAGGCCCCACATAATAGGGCTCCTGACTTCCTCTGTGAGTTGACAAATAATGTTGTACCCAGCTCATTACATTGTGGCCCCTGTGGTTTTCTGTCTCTTCCTTAAACACTCTGGAATGACTCTGCATTTAGGATCTTTGCTCTTGCAATTCTCATTCAACTATTATTT
>NW_019156322.1:2330-3656 GCF_002288905.1 Enhydra lutris kenyoni | reverse complement strand
CTGTCCATTTCAGTGAGGGGAGTGTTAAAGTCCCCTACTGTTATTGTATTATTGTTGATGTGTTTCTTTGATTTTGTTATTAATTGGTTTATATAGTTGGCTGCTCCCACGTTAGGGGCTTAGATATTTAAAATTGTTAGATCTTCTTGTTGGACAGACCCTTTGAGTATGATATAGTGTCCTTCCTCATCTCTTATTATAGTCTTTGGCTTAAATTCTAATTGATTTGATATAAGGATTGCCACCCCAACTTTCTTTTGATGTCCATTAGCATGGTAAATTGTTTTCCACCCCCTCACTTTAAATCTGGAGGTGTCTTCAGGTCTAAAATGAGTTTCTTGTAGGCAACATATTGATGGGTTTTGTTTTTTTATCTATTCTGATACGCTGTGTCTTTTGATTGGGGCATTTAGCCCATCAACATTCAGGGTAACTATTGAGAGATTTGAGTTTAGTGCCATTGTGTTGCCTGTAAGGTGACTGTTATTGTATATTGTCTGTTCCTTTCTGATCTATACTTTTAGGGTCTCTCTTGCTTAGAGGACCCCTTTCAATATTTCCTGTAGATCTGGTTTAGTGTTTGCAAATTCTTTCAGTTTTTGTTTGTCCTGGAATCTTTTTATCTCTCCTTCTATTTTCAATGATAGCCTAGCTGGATATAGTATTCTTGGCTGCATGTTTTTCTGTTTTAGTGCTCTGAATATATCATGCAAGGTCTTTCTGGCCTGCCAGGTCTCTGGATAAGTCTGCTGCCAATCTAATATTTTTTCCATTGTATGTTACAGACTTCTTTTCCCGGGCTGCTTTCAGGATCTTCTCTTTGTCACTAAGACTTGTAAATTTTACTATTAGGAGACGGGGTGTGGCCCTATTCTTACTGATTGTCCATAGCTGTTTGTCCCTCTTTTGCTCAGCTTCTTTATTCTTCTTTATTCTCTGTCATTTGGTCTTCTATATTGCTAATTCTTTCTTCTGCCTCATTTATTCTAGCAGTGAGAGCCTCCATTTTTGACTGTACCTCATTAATAGCTTTTTTTATTTCAACTTGGTTAGATTTTAGTTCTTTTATTTCTCCAGAAAGGGCTTTTATATCTCCCAAGAGGGTTTCTCTTATATCTTCCATGCCTTTTTCAAGCGCAGCTAGAACCTTGAGAATTGTCATTTTGAACTCTAGATCTGACATATTACCAATGTCTGTATTGATTAGGTCCCTAGCCTTCAGTACTGCCTCTTGTTCTTTTTTTTGTGGTGAATTTTTCCGCTTTGTCATTTTGTCCAGATAAGAGTATATGAAGGAGCAAGTAAAATACTAAAAGGGTGGCAAAA
>NW_019156322.1:0-2192 GCF_002288905.1 Enhydra lutris kenyoni | reverse complement strand
ATATATATATTAGATAAACTAGTTAAAAAAGTTAAAAAAGAAAAGGGTAAAAGTTAAAAAATATTTAGCAGAAGAAGAAAAAAAGTTGAAAAAGAAAAAAAAATAAATTAACTGCAAGACTAAAGAATCATGGGGAGAAAGCCACGAGTTCCTTGCTTTGCTTTCTCCTTCTCTGGAATTCCGCTGCTCTCCTTGGTATTGAAATTGCACTCCTTGGTAGGTGAACTTGGTCTTGGCTGGATTTCTTAAGGGGAGGTTTTTTTTTTTTTAAGATTTTATTTACTTATTTGATAGATAGGGATCACAAGTAGGCAAAGAGGCAGGCAGAGAAAGAGGAGGAAGCAGGCTTCCTGCTGAGCAGAGACCCTGATGCGGGGCTTGATCCCAGAACCCTGAGATCATGACCTGAGCTGAAGGCAGAGGCTTAACCCACTGAGCCACCCAGGTGCCCCTTTGGCTGGATTTCTTGTTGATCTTCTGGGGGAGGGGCCTGTTGTAGTGATTCTCAAGTGTCTTTGCCCCAGGTGGAACATCACTGCCTTTACCAAGGGCTGGGCTGAGTAATCAGCTTGGGTTTGCTTTCAGGAGCTTTTGTTCCCTGAATGCTTTCCATAGAGTTCTGGAGGATGGGAATGAAAATGGCGCCTCCCAGTCTCCGGCCTGGAGGAGCCGAGAGCTCGGGGCCCCACTCCTCAGTGCACCTCAGAGAATAGCGCCCAATTACTCCCATCTCCCTAGCCTCTAGCCGCACTCTAAGCTCACCAAGCCTGCGACCTGTTCAAGGTAACCCCAAGCTGAGAGCTCACTCCTCAGCTCTGTCTCTGTAGCCAGCTTCCCCGTTCTAATACCTGCAAGCTCTGCGACACTCAGACAGTCCTGATCCTTCTGTGACCCTGCGGGACCTGAGGCCATGCTGACCCCGCGTGGGCTTCACCCTGGTTTAGCCTCTGGAGCGATGTCCCTCAGTGGAACAGACTTTTAAAAGTCCTGATTTTGTGCTCCGTTGCTTCGCCGCTTGCCTGGAGCCGGCCCCTCCCCCTGCAGTCTATCTTCCCTTGCTTTGGATTCACTTTTCTGCCAGTCCTACCTTTCAGAAAGTGGCTGATTTTCTGTTTCTAGAATTGCTGTTCTTCTTCTCTTCGATCTCCTGTTGGATTTGTAGGTGTTTGCAAACTTTAGATAAGCTATCTAACTTATCTCCGGCTACCTGAAGTAGTCTGAGCCTGCTACTTCTCCGCCATCTTGTCTCCTCCCCTATGTTTTTTTTTTTAACACTATGGATGTCAGCTGCTATCAGGCCAAAAACCATGTTTGTGTGTGTGTGTGTGTGTGTGTGTGTGTGTGTGTATTTTTTTATTTATTTCTTTTCAGCATAACAGAATTCATTGTTTATACACCACACCCAGTGCTCCATGTAATACATGCCCTCCATAATACCCACCACCTAGCTCTCCCTACCTCCCACCCCCCACCCCTTCAAAATCCTCAGAGTGTTTTTCAGAGTCCATTGTCTCTCATGGTTCATCTCCCCTTCCAATTCCCCTCAAATCCCTTCTCCTCTCCATCTCCCCATGTCCTCCATGTTATTTGTTATGCTCCACAAATAAGTGAAACCATATGATAATTTGTTCTCTCTGCTTGACTTATTTCACTCAGCATAATCTCTTCCAGTCCTGTCCATGTTGCTACAAAAGTTGGGTATTCATCCTTTCTGATGGAGGCATAATACTCCATAGTGTATATGGACCACATCTTCCTTATCCATTCGTCTGTTGAAGGGCATCTTGGTTCTTTCCACAGTTTGGCAACCGTGGCTATTGTTGATACAAACATTGGGGTACAGATGGCCCTTCTTTTCACTACATCTGTATCTTTGGGGTAAATACCCAGTAGTTCAATTGCAGGGTCAGAGGGAAGCTCTATTTTTAATTTCTTGAGGAATCTCCACACTGTTCTCCAAAGTGGTTGCACCAACTTGCATTCCCACCAACAGTGCAAGAGGGTTCCCCTTTCTCCACATCCTCTCCAACACACGTCGTTTCCTGTCTTGCTAATTTTGGCCATTCTGACTGGTGTAAGGTGGTATCTCAGTGTGGATTTAATTTGAATCTCCCTGATGGCTAGTGATGATAAACATTTTTTCATGTGTCTGATAGCCATTTGTATGTCTTCATTGGAGAAGTGTCTGTTCT
>NW_019156321.1:0-3661 GCF_002288905.1 Enhydra lutris kenyoni | reverse complement strand
AAAATTTGGCAGAAGAAGAGAAAAAAATTGAAAAAGAAAAAAAATTAAATTAACTGCAAGGCCAAAGAATCATGGGGAGAAAGCCATGAGTTCCATGTTTTGCTTTCTCCTCGGTATTGAAACTGCACTCCTTCGTAGGTGAACTTGGCCCTGGCTGGATTTCTTGTTGATCTTCTGGGGGAGGGGCCTGTTGTAGTGATTCTCAAGTGCCTTTGCCCCAGGCGGAATTGCACCAGCCTTACCAGGAGCCGGGCTGAGTAATCTGCTCGGGTTTGCTTTCGGGAGCTTTTGTTCCCTGAGCGCTTTCCGTAGAGTTTCGGAGGACGGGAATGAAGATGGCGGCCTCCCAGTCTCCAGTCTGGAGGAGCCGAGAGCCCGGGGCCCCGCTCCTCAGTGCGCTCTCAGAGAACAGCGCCCAATTATTCCGGTCACCCTGGCCTCCGGCTGCGCTCCATCCTGACCGAGCCTGCGACCGGTTCAAGGTAACCCCGAGTTGAGAGCTCACTGCTCAGCTCTGTCTCTGTAGCTGGCTTTCCTGTTCTAATACCTGTAAGCTCTGCGACACTCAGACACCCCTGATCCTTCTGTGACCCTGCGGGACCTGAGGCCACACTGACCCTGCGTGGGCTTCACCGCGGTTAAGCCTCTGGAGCGATGTCCCTCAGCGGAACAGACTTTTAAAAGTCCTGATTTTGTGCTCCGTTGCTCTGCCACTTGCCGGGAGCCAGCCCCTCCCCCCGCGGTCTATCTTCCCGTCGCTTTGGATTCACTTCTCCGCCAGTCCTATCTTTCAGAAAGTGGTTGATTTTCTGTTTCTAGAATTGCTGTTCTTCTTCTCTTTGATCTCCCGTTGGATTTGTAGGTGTTTGCAATCTTTAGATAAGCTATCTAGCTGATCTCCCACTACCTGAAGTAGTCTCAGCCTGCTACTTCTCAGCCATCTTGACTCCTCCCCCATATACATAATTTTTTAACCTATTTACCATCACAGTGAGATGTCCAGTACATCAAACTCCATAATAACCTTCTAACCTGAACTTTTTGATTCATACATCTATGTTTTTCTTTTGCATTTCTATTTTTTTATTTTTTTTAATTTTAGTTTAGTCTAGTTTATTCCTTTTTTATTTTTATTTTCTAATATTCATATAGAGTTAAACTTCACAGTAATCCCCTTTCCCCAATCAATGCTACCCCTATAGGTAAACCAATTTTTAACCCCCCTTTATCTTAGGAAGTTTGAGTCCTTTGACAAAGATATCAAGATACATCCAGGAAGAATTAAAACAACCTTCCTCGCCCACATTGAGAATTTATTACCACTCTCCCATCTTTTTCTTCCACCAGTGTTTCTGTGTTTTTGTGTTCGTACTGATAGTATATAAATCTTATACTTGGGGTTCTTTTTGACGAGGTTCTTCCTTTATTTGCTTATAAAAAAATATATATATTTTTTTTTCTTCTCTCTTGTCATATACTTTTATCAGTCTTTTTGTTTGTCTGTTTTTGTTTGTATACTTCCTAAATCTTACCTTGGGGCCCATTTGGGCTGAACCTTCTCTTTTATCTTCCCTTTCTTTCCTGTCTCTCTCTCTCTCTTTTTTTCTTTTTCTTTTCTTTTTTCTCTCGTTTGGGTGTGGAACCCTGATTGCTCAGAAGTGTTCCAGACTGCATCTTGACCGCACCACAGTCAATAAATCCAGCTACATCCGTTCAGTCATCTCTCACCAAAATGACTAGGAGGAGGAATGCCCAACAGAAGAAAAATACAGAGGATCGGCCTTCTGCAACAGAGCTAATGGCTATCAACATAGACAACATGTCAGAAAGGGAATTCAGGCTAACAATTATCCAGGCAATAGCTAGGTTGGAGAAAGCCATGGATGACCAAACAGAATTGATTAGGGCCAAACTGAAAGCGACCAGGGAAGATGTTCACAATGTTAGGGCTGAGCTGAAAGCTACCAGGGAAGAGGTTCACAAAGCTCTCAATGAGTTCCAATCTAATCTAAATTCTCTCAAAGCTAGGGTAACTGAGACAGAAGATAGAATTAGTGATCTGGAGGACAAACAAATAGAGAGAAAGGATCAGGAGGAAACCTGGAACAAACAGCTTAGAAGCCACAAAAACAGAATCAGGGAAATAAATGATGCCATGAAACGTTGCAATGTCAGAATTATTGGAATCCCTGAAAGGGAGGAGAAAGAAAGAAGTCTAGAAGACATAGTGGAACAAGTTCTTCATGAAAATTTTCCCAATCTCGCAAATGGAACCAGCGTTCATGTACTAGAGGCCGAACGGTCTCCACCCAAGATTATACATTCCAGAAAAACATCAAGGCACCTGATAGTCAAATTGAGGAATCATAATTGTAGATATAATCTCTTGAAAGCTGCTAGGACAAAGAGGCTCCTTACTTACAGAGGAAAGCCCATCAGAATAACGTCAGACCTGTCCACAGAGACCTGGCAAGCCACAAAGGGCTGGCAAGATATATTCAGGGCACTAAATGAGAAGAACATGCAGCCAAGAATACTTTATCCAGCAAGACTGACATTCAAAATGGATGGAGAGATAAAGAGTTTCCAAGACCCGCAAGGCTTAAAAGACTGCAACCACCAAGCCGACACTGCAGGAAATATTAAGGGGGGTACTATAAAAGAGGAAAAATCTTAAGAATAGCATTGAACAGAAATACAGAGACAATGTACATAAAGAAAGACTTCAAAGGTAACACGATGTCAATAAAAACGTATCTATCAATAATCACTCTCAATGTGAATGGCCTAAATGTGCCCATAAAATGACACAGCGTTGCAGATTGGATAAAACGATAGGACCCATCCATATGTTGTCTATAAGAGACCCATTTTGAACCTAAAGATACACCCAGACTGAAAGTGAAGGGATGGAGAAGCATCTTTCATGCCAATGGGCCTCAAAAGAAGGCTGGGGTAGCGATTCTCATATCAGAGAAATTAGATTTTAAACTAAAGACTGTAGTCAGAGATACAGAAGGACACTACATCATTCTTAAAGGGACTATCCACCAAGATGATCTAACAATTGTAAATATCTACACCCCCAATATGGGAGCAGCCAATTACATAAGAAAACTGTTAATCAAGATAAAGAGTCATATTAATATGAATACATTAATAGTAGGAGATCTTAACACGTCTCTCTCAGAAATAGACAGATCATCAAAGCAGAAATCAATAAGGAAACAAGAGCATTGAATGACACACTGGACCAGATGGACCTCATAGATATATACAGAACATTCCACCCTAAAACAACAGAATACGCATTCTTCTCAAGTGCGCATGGAACCTTCTCCAGAATAGACCACATACTGGGTCACAAATCAGGACTCAACTGATACCAAAGACTGAGATTATTCCCTGCATATTCTCAGATCACAATGCTTTGAAACTGGAGCTCAATCACAAGGAAAAGTTCTGAAGGAACTCAAACACCTGGAAGCTAAAGACCACCTTGCTTAAGAATGCTTGGATCAACCAGGAGATTAAAGAAGAACTGAAACAATTCATGGAAACTAATGAGAATGAAGACACTTTGGTCCAAAACCTATGGGATACAGCAAAGGCGGTCCTAAGGGGGAAATACATAGCCATCCAAGCCTCCCTCAAAAAATTG